>NW_028318891.1:1200000-1500000 GCF_062004578.1 Staurois parvus
TACAGAAAAATTTCACCATATTGTACACAGGGATATAGTAAATTTGGGGAGTGACAATGTAATACAGCTGCTGCTACAGTGGATAAAAAAAGTCTACACCCCCTGTTAAAATGTCAGGTTTCTGTGTGTAAAATGAGACAAAGATAAATCATTTCAGAGCTTTTTTCACTTTTAATGTGACATATATACTGTACATCTCAATTGAAAGACAAACTGAAATCTTTTAGAGAGGGGAAGTAAACATAAAAAACTAAAATAATGTGGTTGCATAAGTGTGCACACCCTTTTATAACTGGGGCTGTAGCTGTGTTCAGAATTAAGCAATCACATTCAAAATCATGTTAAGTAGGAGTCAGTACACACCTGCCATCATTTAAAGTGCCTCTGATTAACCCCAAATAAAGTTCATCTGTTCTAGTAGGTCTTTCCTGACATTTTCTTAGTCGCATCCTACAGGAAAAGCCATGGTCCGCAGAGAGCTTCCAGAGCATCAGAGGGATCTCATTGGTAAACGTTATCAGTCAGGAGAAGGGTACAAAAGAATTTCCAAGGCATTAGATATACCATGGAACACAGTGAAGACAGTCATCATCAAGTGGAGAAAATATGGTGCAAGTGACATTACCAAGAACTGGACATCTCCAAAATTGATGAAAAGATGAGAAGAAAACTGGTCTGGGAGGCTGCCAAGAGGCCTACAGCAACATTAAAGGAGCTGCAGGAATATCTGGCAAGTACTGGCTGTGTGGTACATGTGACACCAATCTCCCGTATTCTTCGTATGTCTGGGCTATGGGGTAGAGTGGCAAGACGGAAGCCTTTTCTTACAAAGAAAAACATCCAAGCCTGGGTAAATTTTGCAAAAACACATCTGACGTCTCCCAAAAGCATGTGGGAAAATGTATTATAGTCTGAGTATTGTAGAGGGAATTAAAAACAGTTCCAAATACCAGTCAATATTGGCCTTCAGGCTAGAAAGCTGAACATGAAGAGGAACTTCATCTTTCAGCATGACAACGACCCAAAACATACATCCAAATCTACAAAGGAATGGCTTCACCAGAAGAAGATTAAAGTTTTGGAATGGCTCAGCCAGCGCCCAGATCTGAATCCATTTGAAAATCTGTGGGGTGATCTGAAGAGGACTGTGCACAGGAGATGCCCTCGCAATCTGACAGATTTGGAGTGTTTTTGCAAGGAAGAGTAGGCAAATATTGTCAAGTCAGGATGTGCCATGCTGATAGACTCATACCCAAAAAAGACTGAGTGCTGGAATCAAATCAAAGGTGATTCAACAAAGTATTAGTTGCACACTTATGCAACTATATTATTTTAGTTTTTTATTTTTACTTCCCTCCACCCAAAAGATTTCGGTTTGTTGTTCAACTAAGTTGTACAGTTTATAAGTTACATTAAAGGTGGAAAAGTGCTGAAATGATTTATCTTTGTCTCATTTTTTTACATAACAGAAACCTGACATCTTAACAGGGGTGTGTAGACTTTTTATATCCACTGAATACACATAAACCATTTTTTAAGAGCCATCTAGTAAAGTTGTAATATTACTGGAGCCTTTATGTTGCTATTGGTCATTGTTATGTATGTAATTTGGCTGTGGACATCCTCCATGTTTTCAAAGCCCATTTATTATTTTGTAAAACACATTGTACACCACATAACTAATGACACATTTTAATAAACCTCAACACTCCAAATGAGCCATTTCAGGAACAAGCTTACTTTGCTGTTTACAGTTTTCTTCTTCAGCCATTTTCTGACCGTCATTTTCACAGCTAGTATGGCCATTAGCCTCCTGTGACTGGATCCATTCTGTGTAAATGGGATCAAGCCTTAAAGGGAATGTCCCCCCTTGTTGGAAGAAGGCCTGCCTCCTCTGTATGATAGACATACATACATACATACATAGACATTTATAAAGTATTCAGACCCCCTTCACTTTTTTCAATTTTATTATGTTGCAGCCTGATACTACAGTTGTTTAAATGCATTTCTTCTTATTAATCTGCACATCTGCTCAGTACCCCATAATGATAAAGTTAATACAGAGTTTTAGAAATGTTTGAAAGTTTATGAAAAAATAAAAACTGAAATATCACATTGGCATAAGTATTCAGACTCTTTGCAACAACACTTGAAGTTTAGTTCCTGAAAGGAGAGGATAGGCTTCCGTCTAGCTAGCCACTCTGCTATAAAGCCCAGATCAGTGGATGGCTGCAGTGATGGTTGTCCTTATGGAGCTTTGTCTCATCTCCACACAGGATCTTTGGAGCTCAGCCAGACTGATCATAGTGTTCTTGGTCACCTCTCTTAATAAGGCCTTTCTCCCCTGATTGTTCAATTTTTTCAAACTTCTTTCATTTTAAGATTATGGAGGCCACTGTGCTCTTGGGAATCTTCAGTGCAGCAGAATTTTTTTGTAGTCTTCCCCAGATCTGTGCCTCACAATAATCTTGTCTCTGAGCTCTTGAGGCAGTTCCTTTGACCTCCTGGTTTTTGCTCTGATACAGTATGCATTGTCAGCTGTGAGGCCTTTTTTAGAGAGGTGTGTGCCTTTCCAAATCATGTCCAATCCATTGAATTTAACACAGGTGGACTCCAAAGTGTAGAAACATCTCAGTAAAGACAATGGGGCAGCACAGTGGCTAAATGGTTAGCACTTCCACCTGGCAGTACTAGGGTCGTTGGTTCATATCCCAACCACTGCACTCCCTGCCTGGAGCTTGCATGTTCTCCCTGTGCCTGCGTTGGTTTCCTCCGGGTACTCCAGTTTCCTCCTACACTCCAAAGACATGCTGGTAGGTTAATTGAATCCTGTCTAAATTGACCCTAGTATGTGTATGTATGAATTTAAGTTAGAGACCTTAGATTGTACGCCCCTTGAGGGTTAGGGACTGATGTGAATATACAATATATATGTAAAGCGCTGCATAAATTAACAGCGCTATAGAAGTAACAGAGAGATGGGAGGCACCTGAGCTCAATTTCAAGTTTTGTTGCAAAGGATCGGAACACTTATGCCAATGTGATATTTCAGTTTTTCCTTTTTCATACATTTGCAAAAATTTCTAAAATGATGTTTTCAGTTTGTCATTTTGGGGTACTGAGTGTAGATTAATGAAATCAAATTAATTTAAACAACTGTAGTATCAGGCTGCAACATAACAAAATAGAAAAAGTGAAGGGGGTCTGAATACTTTATGAATGCACTGTATTACACTGTTCTTGCACATGGTAGGGCACATCTATATAAATTTACTGGCACACTTGCCAACTGCATATTTGCTGGCTGCACATTCGTTGGCAACTGCCACACATTCCCTGCTGATATTTACTACATTTAATCTGCATTGGATGAATGTAACAGTCAGTGAATGGCCACCAAATATTTAAAGTACAGTAACTGCTTTTATTCAGCTGTAATGCAACTAATGATTGTGTTGGCTGGATCTCTCCATTGTGCTAACACTATGTTTCATTAAAAAAAAAAAAAAAAGTTTTCCATCACAGCCTGGCAAATGTGCAGGGAATGTAACATTCATCCTCAGCCTAAACAGGGCAAAGGTTACATGTGCTCCCATGTCCCTGGAGCACATTGGCACTTTATAAATAATGGAAAGATAACACTGAGGTTTTGGCTTCTTAATAAGAAATGTATACCGCTGTTCAATATAAACAGTGCTAACGACTAAATTAATTCAATCAGAATTCACACTGCTGATGTCAGATTCCATAATGTATTCTGATTAGTTGCTTTTTTACTGTCTGATTAAGGCTGAAAGTAACAAAGATAACCACGTAAGTTTTGATTGCTGCAGTTCTCCATCCCAGCACCTGCTTATTTTGGTGCCTGGTTTCTGTAGCAATGATGCTTAACTTATTATCATCTCAGTTTACAAAGAAAGGATCGGTGGGATAACGCTAGAGAGTTAAGTATGAAGTGGCTGGGGGTGTGTTTAATTAAATACTTTTGCTTGAATGGGCAAGGTGACAGGGTAACCACTCTGACTGTAAAGACCTCATCCTGCTGGTACAATCATCTTTGTGTCACACAGATACTGGTATTCTGTACAGTCATTGTGACCCAGATTAATTTGCTCAACATTAATACTATCTTTGGTTATATTTATACATATTCATCAAGTTGTTTCTGAGACATCTTCCTTCTAAACTGACCCTACCAAAGTTGTAATATCTTTCAAATGATTTTTTTTTTGTTACTTTTTTTTTTTAAACTGCCCACCTTTGAACCCTCTTCAATATGCCTATGTGCCAAAATCATGCCCCATAATCAAGACCTGGCCTTTGAAGCGATTTATAGAAGGCTGGTATTATACTTGGCCTTAAAAGTGGTTTATATATGGGCAATATTATGTTGGCCTTATAAGTGATATATACAAGGGCAGTATTATACTTGACTTTATAAGCGATTCATACAGGGACAGTATTAAACCTGTATACTGTCTGTCTATATATCCAAAAATATATTGGCTGGTGCAGCTGCCACTTGGCATTGAGTAGAGCAGCTCAGTGTTGTGGACCAGTATTCTCACCCTCAACTCTATTTTATGTAATGACCAGTTTTATTATCATGGCACATGTAGGTAAAATGTTAACTGCCGTTTAACCGTGTTTTGGATAATGCAACCAGATCCTTTCTGATGAGATTATTCTGTACAATGATGACACATTCCGCTATGTTTACAATTTCTCTCAATTTTACATCATCAGTATAAATGACCAAATAATTTTTTTGTGTTTTCCACTGGATCATTAATAGATACCAAAATGGGCCCACTGCTGTTATACCAGACTGTTAGGTTTATCCCATTCACAAAAATGTATGTTTAAAACACAAGTTTTTGAAGGTCTCACGCAATATACAATCAAAGGTTTGTATACCCCTGAGCATCACACCCATAAGAGCTGATTTTAAACCCTAGCTATTTATATGGTGTTCTTTATATGAGCTCTTCTGTAAAGGATTTGCACAAAATTTTGGAGTGTGTCTGTGGGAATGTGTGGCAATTTGTGTATTCAGATACTGATGATGGATGACAACACCTGGCTCACAATTGGTATACCAGATCTAACCAAAGGTGTCCAGTAAGGTCAGGGCTCTTTGTAGGCCACTTGAGTTCATTCACACTAAACTGGTCAAATTTTGTCTTTATGGAGCTGACTTTGTGCATAGGGGTATCTTCCTGCTGGTACAGAAAAGGGTCTTTCCAAAACTGTTACCAAAAGGTTGGAAACACATAATTGTCTAAAATTTCTTTGTATACTGTAGTTTTAACTGTAACTTTCACTCAGTCATTTGGAGGAGGGTCCACATACTCTTGGCCATATAGTGCATTCATACAGTTGTTTATATGTATTTCCAGTGCGTTCCTTTTACAATTTAGCAGGCTAATATTAGGCACATATTTCACAGCATTCTTTTAATTTGTCAATTATAATACTAAAAAGTGAACCCTAAAAACTGCAGCATTGCTTGGAGTCAGTGTGACATTGGTACCATTATACAATCATTATTCCAGATTTACCCGCAGTATATAAATATAATACTATGAGAGGAAGGCCCATGGAGAGCTGGCTAGGTAGGTGAGCCAAGAGTCTGGAAGAGTGGATACATTAAGGTGGATATTGCACAAAGTGATTCTTGCTGTGGAAGTTAACATTTCCACCCAGCAGAGATTCTTTTCTCTGTTAATGTCCTATAAATAAGTCAAGAAATGAAACCCCCCTCCAGTCCCTATTCTTAGAGGACCCAATTGCACATTAATACATTTAGGGCCAGTACAGCAGATAGCACCATGGAAGAGAAGATGTGCTCAGAAATACAGTGACCCCCTGGAACCTCATGGGGTGATAATGCAGCAACTGAAACCTTCATTGTACCCAATATTTACACTTATTCCACCAGAGCACTCAGGCGGAGGATTGTACTTTTCATGGCTGTATTTGATGCATCTTGAGGACTGTTTCCAGTGATTTGGGCAGTGAGAACTCTGGGTATTGTGAGGATCATACGGAAGACGTAGCAGCCACATTCACCTCTCAGGATTTTCAGAATGGGGGCTGGCTAACTCTGGTTGAATTTGCCAGCTTTCCTGGAAGGCACATAGGGGACCCGCAGAATGCTGGGCGTCTCTTCCATCACCCGCACCAACAAGTTGTCAATGTAGTCCTCCAGCTCCCGAATGTGACTGTCCTTCTTCTTCAGAAGTTCCTTGTGCTTGAGCAGCTCCCGCTCCACCTCTGAACGTGTCAGATGACTGTACATACCAGATCCCTCTAATGGATTCTGATCCTGTGGGAAATAAAGCAATCGTATCATATGGGAAATACACAGGGTTCAAGACCAATCTGGTTATGGACTGAAATCAGAATATGGGTATACCCATCAGTTATCTGTACATGGAGTCTTATATGCACTGTATTTATCTGAAGACAATTCTAATTTTATATCTTATAAAAGCCACTCTTCATCTTCCTAATATTTGCTGCCTTAAGATGTGTCTATTGGGGTTGGTAGACGAACCCCAACTCTCTTCCCATGCAAAGAAATTTTTTACGACTACGACTTTTGGCAAAAATCCATTGCTTTTACATAGAAGAGACCTTTTCCTCTGTCATTATATAATGAAAGAGTTTGATTCATTTTGTTCTACTTTTATATCAACTCTCTTGCATCTCTAGGGGCTCCCTACAAATATTTGAGTAGCTCATGGTCTCGCTCCATGGTCCTCCCTACAAATATTTGAGTAGATCATGGTCTCACTCCATGGTCCTCCCTACAAATATTTGAGTAGATCATGGTCTCACTCCTTGGTTCTCCCTACAAATATTTGAGTAGATCATGGTCTCACCCCATGGTCCTCAATTATCCCTGGGGTTATGGGACCAGGGTATGTCCATCATCATCATCCTAGGGGTGATGAGACAAAGATATATCCTCTATTATCCAAGGAGTCCTGGGACCTATGTGTGTCCTTCATCATCCCTGGGGTCATTAAACCAAGGTGGGTCCTCAATCATACTGGGGTCCTGGGACCCAGGTATGTCCTCCATCGTGCCTGGGGTCATGAGATTAAGATGTGTTCTACATCAACCTTGGGGTCATGGAACCAAATTGTGCCCTCTATTATACCTAAGGGTTATGGGACCAAGGTGCTTTCATCAGAATCCCAGGGGATATGAAACTTAGGTGTGACCTCTATCATCCATGGTGTCATGGAACCAATGTGTACATTATTCCTGGAGTCCTGGGAGTCAGGTGTGTCCTCCATCATGATAGGCTCAAGATGTGTCAAGAGAAACATGTTCCCTTTATCACCCAGGGATCCTGGGACCAAAGGGTTCTCTTTATCGTCTTATTTAGTGTACCAGGACCAAGGTGTGTCCTCTGACATCCCCAGGGTTATGGTACCAAGATGTGTTCTACATTAACCCAGTGGTCCCAGGCCCAAGGATGAGCCCTACTTCAGCCAAGGCTCATGGGACATAGATGCGTCTTACATCAACTAAGTGCTATGATACCAGTTTGTGTACTCTATCATCCTTTAGGTCAAGGGACCAATTACATCAATCAAGGTGTTCTCAGACCCAGGTGTGCTTTTTATCATCCCAGACACAGGAGGTAAACATGTTCATCATCCAAGGGGTCATGGGACCAATGTGTTACCTTTATCATATTTTCTAGGGTGCCAGGACTAAGATGTGCCCTTCATCATCCATGGACTCATGGGACCAAGATGTGCTCTACATTAACCCGGGAATCCTGGGACCAAGGTGTGCCCTATATAATCTCCGGTTCATGGGACAAAAATGTGTACTTCATATCCTCATCCCAGGATTCATAGGAGCAAAATGTTCCCTTTATTATCGCAGGGGTCAAAGAACCATGATGTGCACTACACCAACCCAGGGGCAGAGGAGCAACATATGCCCTCCATCATCTCAGACTCATAGGACAAAAATGTGTCCTCCACCATCCCTGGGGCCATGGAACCAAGCTGTTTCCTTTATCATGCTTGGAGTTAAAGGGCCAAGATGCTGTATGTCCTTATTCATTTCAGGGGTCATATTTGACCAAGTTATATTTGTCAGGAGTATCATGCTAGCTTTTTGACTTGACGTGGTTTGACTTTAAACTTGACATGGTTGTTCATGTGGAATCTAGGCTGGCCACACATTTCTGCTTGACTTTCATGTTGATCCTCTGGCTTCATTATGTTAAATGTGATTAATCGCGAATGCATATCAGGAGCTCTGGTTCCATTTGTGGCATGTTGGCTCCAGGCCATTCACTGACTGACTGAAAGCAGTAACGCCAGAGCAAGAAAGCCAAGTAGCATTTTCAGATGGCGGTTAACAGTGGAAACCCACACATTTCTCTTATTAAAGGTTTACTATCACTGTAGTTCAGCCTTTTTCAACATAGAGGAACCCTTGAAATAACTTTCCGGTCTCAGGGAACGCCTGCTTGAAATGACTATATCTAGAACTCATGACAAATTAGTGTAAAAGTCAGTGGGAAGAATGCTCCTTATACTTGTGGTCAATGAGAAGAATTACCCCCTTAGCCAGATAGCTAAAAAGATCAGTGGTGTCAGAGGGAACTTATCTGAGAGGCGGAAATTGCTCATTGCTCAAGAAACCCCTAACAACCTCTGGAGCAATCTTAGGGTTCCATGGAACCCTGATTCAGAAATCCTGTTCTAGGTGATAAAAGTAGAGAGGTGGTGTTATTCCACCAGACACTACCTATGAGGGATATGTCAGTTCTGGCTCTTTACACTCTTCATACCATGTGTGTAGTTCTGCAACATCTGTTTAATAAACACAGCAGCAAAAGACGCTGTTACCGTTCTCTACAGGTGAAACTCGAAAAATTAGAATATTGTGCAAAAGTTCATTTATTTCAGTAATGCAACTTAAAAGGTGAAACTAATACATGAGATAGACTCATTACATGCAAAGCAAGATAGTTCAAGCCGTGATTTGTCATAATTGTGATTATTATGGCTTACAGCTCATGAAAACCCCAAATACACAATCTCAGAAAATTAGAATATTACATGCAATCAATAAAACAAGGATTGTATATAGAACAATATCGGACCTCTGAAAAGTAGAAGCATGCATATGTACTCAGTACTTGGTTTGGGCCCCTTTTGCAGCAATTACTGCCTCAATGCGGTGTGGCATGGAAACTATCAGCCTAGGGCACTACTGAGGTGTTATGGAAGACCAGGATGCTTCAATAGCTGCCTTCAGCTCTTCTGCATTGTTTGGTCTCATGTCTCTCATGTTTCTCTTGGCAGTGCCCCATAGATTCTCTATGGGGTTCGGGTCAGGCGAGTTTGCTGGCCAATAAAGCACAGTAATCCCTTGGGCATTGGACCAGGTTTTGGTGCTTTTGGCAGTGTGGGCAGGTGCCAAGTCCTGCTGGAAAATGAAGTCAGTATCCCCATAAAGCTTGCATGCGGAAGGAAGCATGAAGTGCTCCAAAATCTCCTGGTAGATGGCTGCGTTGACCGTGGACCTAATGAAGCACAGAGGACCAAGACCAGCAGATGACATGGCTCCCCAAATCAACACACACGGGACTTCAAGCATCTTGCAGTGTGTGCCTCTCCATTCTTCCTCCATACTCTGGGTCCTTGGTTTCCAAATGAGATGTAAAAGTTGCTCTTATTAGAAAAGAGGACTTTGGACCACTAAGCAACAGACCAGGTCTGTTTTTCTTTAGTCCAGGTAAGACGCTTCTGACATTGTTTGTTGTTCAGGAGCGGTTTGACAAGAGGAATACGACATTTGAAGCACATGTCCAGAATCCATCTGTGTGTGGTGGCTCTTGATGCACTGACTCCAGCCTTAGTCCACTCCTTGTGAAACTCCCCAGCACTTTTGAATGACCTTTTCCTGACAATCCTCTCCAGGCTGTGGTCATCCCTGCTGCTTGTGCACCTTTTCTTCCACACTTTTCCCTTCCACATAACTTTCTATTAATGTGCTTTGATACAGCACTTTGGGAACATCCAACTTCTTTTGCCTTTTGAGGCTTTCCCTCCTTATGGAGGGTGTCAATGATGGTTTTCTACACAACTGTCAGGTCAGCAGTCTTTCCCATGATTGTGATTCCTACTGAACCAGACTGAGAGACCATTTAAAGGCTCAGGAACCCTTTGCAGGTGTTATGGCTTAATTAGCTGATTAGAGTGGGACACTTTGAGCCGAGAATATTGCACCTTTTCACAATATTCTAATTTTCGTGGATTTGGGGTTTTCATGAGCTGTAAGCCATAATCATCACAATTATGACAAATCACGGCTTGAACTATCTTGCTTTGCATGTAATGAGTTTATCTCATATATTAGTTCCACCTTTTAAGTTGCATTACTGAAATAAATGAACTTTTGCACAATATTCTAATTTTTTTAGTTTCACCTGTATATTACTGTACTGTAAAGACAGCTACTGCATGTAAAAAGCACTTTAACACAGATAGTTTTAATTTCAGACACTGAAATATGAGGTCCAGTAATGAAAAGTATTTCCTATCCCAGAGGATTTCAGCACCTCCTATTATTTGTAGGAACATTTTATGTTGTTAATAGTGGAGGTGGAGGGGATAGAGGTGAAGTCAGTCTTTTTACATGAGAAATGAAGAATTTGATTCCAGTTCTCCTTATAGATAACACCGCTCTCTCCCCCTCACTTCCTACTCTCCCATTCTGCAACACATCATTAAAATCTGCAGGTGTGTTCCCTTTCCATGGCAGAAAGCGCCAATTAAAACTGATTATTCACACTGATACTTTGGCGCAAGGACACAATTATTTACCTAATTGCTCCCTACCGTCCATTTTGATGGGAGAGTGTAAGCTCAGCACTACAAAATACTGTCATTTGGGGGACGCTTGCTACCACGCTTGAAAAATGTACCCCAGAGCCAAGGCCTCACATCAGACAGGGTTAAATCTACTGTATAACTATTACATTGTATCATACAAAACTTCCTCTCGGAACATTCCTTCCATATCACCATCTGTATCCCTTTTTTTCATATCTACTCACTACCATAGTGGTAAGCCCTGAGTACATGCAATATGAGTCTCTGCATGCACTATCTACAGTAGTTAGACAGTAAAAAGTATCCCCTTATCTTCTCATTACTATTTACAGCTAACATGGTACAATACTGTCTGGGGAGGTTGGACCTATGTGACCCACAACCAGCGCCCAGTAGCACTAGGATCTGGAATGTCCCAGAACCAACATCCCACACTGCCATAGTTTGGTGTGCAGGTAACATGGCTGATGACTTCGTTATAAAAATCATTTTAAAATAAGCTCATACTGGTATCTATAATACTCCTATAAGTTCCCTTATCTCAATAATAGGGTAGCTATGAAAACAGTCTTTGCTCAAGCTGCACAGAGAGGGACTCCACCTCACAGGTGTATAAAATATATCTAAACTCCCACTGATTACCAGACACATCATTATAAGTGTAATCAGAGAGCACAGAATTATCAACATAGAGAAGAAGACAAGCTGTAACATCACCCAAGATGCAGCACTCCCCCTTGCTGCCTCTACCAACTGCTAATTAGGTCTGAATGTAATCAAGCACAACATGGAGAGGGTCTGGTAATATTTTGGCGAGATACTGGTGATTGAAGTATGCAGGAAGGTCAGTGAAGGCAATGTAAAGAGGAGCCAGTGTGGAGAGGCGATGAAGGTGGTGTGTAGGGGCAAGTGATGGGAATGTGGAAAGAGGCTGATCATGACAATGGAGAGATGGGTCAGTAATGGCAGGGTGGAGAAGAAAGAGGCAAGTGATGACAGTGCGGAAAGTAGGCAGTGTGGAGAGGGGTCAGTTATGACTGTGTGGACAGGAGCAGCGGATAACATTGTGGAAAGGGACTATTAATGAAAGTGTGTAGAGGGACTGGTGATATGTGTGTGGAGAGGGGTTGGTGATGGTGTGGAGAGGTACTGGTGCTGGCAACATGGAGTGGGAAGGGGATGGCAGTGTAGAGAGGGGCCTGTGCTGGTGGTGTGGAGAGGGGGTGATGATGATGGTGTACAGGGGGCCAATTATGGCACTGTGGAGAGGAGATAGTGGTGTGGTGGTGGTGTGGAGAGAGGACCATCATGGCAATCTGGAGAGGGGTCAGAGATGGCAGTGTGGAGAGGTGTTGGTGATAGTAGTGTGAAGTGGGGCAGGTGATGGCAGTGTGGAGAGGGGTTAGTGATTGTAGTGTGGAGAGGGGTCAGTGATGGTGGCGTGAAGAGGGCTGTGTGGAGAGGAGTTGGTGATAACCATGTGGTGGGGGGATGATGATGGAGTGTTAAGAGGGGCAGGTTAAGGAGGTGTGGAGAAGGAATAAAGAAATCAGCATGTCTCCTCAGTCTAACACATCCATTCTAAACCAAGGTTACATGGAACTTTAGGGCTTCTCCATAGGTTGCTAGGGGTTCCTTCAGTTGTGGCTGGTTGATTTTCCATGTTATGGTGCCTACATAATTCTTTTTAAGACACCACTTGGCACACCATGACACCAGTGATCCTTTTAGCTATCTGTAAGGATGATATTTGGACCACCATTGTAAGGGGGGCATTGTTCCCACTGACCACCAATATGGAGGTTCCCTCAGATCTAATAAATTATTTCAAGGGCTCCTCTGGGGTAAAAAAGGTTGAGAAAGACTGTTATATCATATACAAAGGTTATATGTTAAGAGTGGGCACACCTTGGTCTACACACAGTATGGTGGGAGCTGCAGGGTTACAGTAGCACAGAATGCGACGCACACAAACACACACCCTTATAATGTGTTTGTATAAAAAGTTGTCCAGAGTCCAGAAAATGTGCAGAAACACATGAAAAATATGACAAAATAGAAGTGCATGGAAAATACACTTAGAATGCAGAATAAAAATACACCGATAAACGCAGTGACCAAAAATGTGTGTGGCCAGGTGCAGCCTAGGACATTTTATATGAGCCCAAAATGTGTCATCCTTTTTAATTTGTGACCACTAAATTCCCCTGAGAGGGCATGTCATAGCATGCCGCTCCATAGTCTGAAACATAGGTTGAACAGGGTAGACCTGTGTCTTTTTTCCAGCTTATAATTATGTAACAAGGTACTTACCAGCGATCCATGGAGGGGCAGGTACGCATCCAGTCCTCTGTTACTTCCTACTTGTGCTGAGACCTCAAATGTAGAGAATTTTGGGAAAGACCTGCAAGAAAACACAATGTGCAGTCACAATCAGAGATGGAGAATACAGCATAGATCCAGAGTTAGTGATAGAGAATACAGTGTATACTTAAAGAGCATGTATACCCAACATTTCATATTCCTGGTATATGCCTGCTGTACCATCCATGTAATGCTTCCTTTGTGTGAAATCCATGGTGTTTCCTTTAGATTCCTATTAAAACGAATCACACAGCACAGAAGAGTACAGCGTGGTCAGTTCGCTAGCTTTGTTGACACTTCTCCATTGATCAGACATGTCCTGACATCTACCCCCCCCCGCTATCTATTTATCTAGTTTAGGGTGAAGGGGTATTTACATATACTTTAAAAAGGAAAAAACATAGTACCGTCATACAGTATGAGGAGTAGGAGAAAATCAGAAGTCACAGAAATTCAGGGCATGAGAAGGTGCGAAATCATATTTTGTATCTGCTGCATGTACCACATCATTGTGTAACATAGAAGTAGTATTAAACATTGGAGTATTTGGTCTTCTCTTGGGTATTTAAGGATGAATAGATAGTGTGTTATGGCAGCTTCATATGTGTAACCAGTATATCAGAGAAGGAAAAGAGAGGATTGAGTGATGATATTGTATTATCCACAGTGACCGAAGAACTGTGATTGTGTATACTGACAGGACTGTACATACAGTATATAGTATCTGCGCTGTAGCTATATTAGACTGTACATATATAGTATCTGCACTGTAGATATATATTGGACTGTACATATATAGTATCTGCAAGGTAAATATAATTTGGGCTATAGATATACAGTATAGGAGCTGCCTCATGGATATATATTATTTGGGCTGTAAAGTATCTGCAATGTAGATATGAAGAACTATACATCTATAGTATCTGCACTTTAGGTATATTGGGCTGTACACATACTGTATAGTATCAGCAATGAAGATTTGTGTTATTTGGGAGATATATATATATATATATATATATAATATAATGTGAACTGCAGATATATTGGTCTGTGCATATATAGTATGTGCACTGTAGTTATATATTATTTGGGCTGTTGTATTTGCACCGTTGATATATGTCTGTAGTAAAATAGACTTGGTAGCATTGTCGTAGGTTGTTCTTGCATGCTAGAACAATACCCGCATCTACCCTATTACATTATTTGTATCATATTCGGGGTCCAGTTATACCAACTTCCTTAATTACCTTAACTCCCATCTCCCAGGGCCCGTCTAATTACCCATTCCCTGTCCCCAGCGACCTTGCTAATAACTTTTCTGGGTCCTCCATTGTGGATCTGACGACACATTCAAATTAAAGACACTTTCTACATTCACACCTGTCGCCAGCTGCAAATTGAGAAATTTTCACATCAGCTGATTAGCTGCGTAGATCGCCTTGTCGCCCGCAATGCAGCATTACTGAAACAAATTCTAATGTCTACTATAGTGCTAGGCATGGCTATGAAGAAAGACGAGGAAGTGATAAGTTAGTATAGTTACCGCTTCTCTGGAGGATGACTCCCCACACGAAAAGGATTGGTGGACTCATAGCCGAGTGCCATTGCTTGAGGAACACCATCTGAGCCTCTGTTCTCCCAATCAGAGATGTCTTGACTGTGTCGCTCCGACCTTTTTGCATCTTTCTTCCCGGTTACTCTCTCTAGCAGGCTCACTTTGTCCTTCTTCTTCCCATCTCTCCTGCCCTCTGCTGTTTTAGAAAAAGTTCCTGTAGCTGTGCTGGAACTGTCCCAGGCCTCTGCACGCTCATCTCCAGGGGCCCACTGCCTGGGGAGAGTAGCAAATTTCTGAGGAATAGTGCTGCTAAGAACAGGCTCAGTAGTGGGGCGGTTGGTCCAATCAATTTTGGATTCACTACTTTCCGGCTGACTGTCTTTGGATGTGTCTACACTCATCGTTCTTCTGTGTGGTGACTTGAGGCCTCCTATAAGACAGTAATAACTGGTGAGACAGGATAGTGGTGGTATCTTCCAAGCTGGTTATGTACTAAGAACCTGATTTACCAGACTAAATACCCAATCATGTAAAGGAAAAGTTCTTTTTTTCTTTTTTTTTATTCTCCTAGACATGTCTGGGTGTTTTTTTTTCAATAAATCAGTAGTCAATAAATTCAGCCCTAGGAACAAAGTAGAGTACAGGCAGTTAAAAAAAAAACTCTTGAGCATGTACATTAAAATTGTTGAAGTTTAGGCAGGAAAATATATCCCCATAAACAATGCCCACACCCTCATTTAGCTAATCGCTGCAGCAATTAACAAATACTCACCTAAATCCGTAGTTTCATGATGTGCGAAGGCCCAAATCTTTTTTTCTTCCTTACTACAAAGTGGGAGAGCCCTTATTTGGGTGTCCACTTTGATACCTGGTGCTGTGAACACTTTTCATTGGCTGTCCTATGGCAGAATAATCACAGGTCCAGCAATGGTGAGGAGTGGCAATATGTCTGACTGGTGACAGTCCTGGATTGCTGCACTGGATCACAGGTCTTCGCTAGTGGAAGAGGTGCTAACGTGGACACATGACAGCAGAGTCAGGAAAGTGAAGAATTACTTTTAAGGGACATTTTTTTTCCTTAATAATAGTGAATGGGTTGGAAGAATGAGGAGGATTTTATTTTTTGCCCAGAGATGGGTTTTGTCCCTTGTGGTAGCTGTTACTGGTAAAGGTGATTTTTAAAAGGTATGCCCACTCTAAAATGATTAAAACGATCTCCGTGTAAGAGGCATACAAACTGCAAAAACAGGAACTTTTCCTATAGTAGCATGTTGCATGTTAAGAGTGACTGAACTCCTCTACTAAATTTGCCTGCCACAGGAACTACTCTTCATGGCTGGAGTGCATCACTTTACACAGCTGTACTACAAAGTATTAGCAGGGTAACTGTCTGGGGTAAACTGAACTGTGTGCTGCTTCCTGATCAGCTGCTTACGCAAGAAGCTGTCAGTGTGGATGTCTCCTTAAAGGTAAAGTCAGATATAAAAAGATATTGTATTCTCTGCTTTAGTCTGCAGATGGAGCTTTAGCCTCATGTTCACATGATGATCTCTGTCTCTGATGCTCTGTTGTAAAAATCCTGCTTTTTACAGACCTCACTAGCTCATGCTGAAATTTACACACAAGTGAATATGTCTGAGCAGTGACTGATCCCTTATTAGACGGCTCCCTCTGAGGTTTTATTTAGACTAAATGAGACCCGGAGTGGGCAGCTACTTGTGTGCTGCCTCTAGATGACTTATGGTGCCCTGCCCTGCAAATCCTTTAGCATATAAAACCAAAAATATAAAAAAACTGTTTAAAACATATACATTTTAAATAAATTGACCCCTCAATCCACTATGGTTTAAGTAGTGTGTTAACTATGTTCAGTAGTAGGAATACAGCATGTATAGTATGATCACTAATGCAGGCCATAGACGGGTCATTTATTGGTCAAATTTTCGTCCGAACGAAAAATCGGCCGATATTCACACCGTTAGTGGGGCAATGCCGTTGGCCGTTTTTCGTGGATCTTCTTGTTTCTTTTTATCAGTCATGCTGGAAAATCCACGAAAAAGGGCCGTTTTTCGTAAGCATTGGTGACAGCATCCATGGCAGCAACGGGCGATAAACGGCCCATCTATGGCCAGCCTTAGTGAAAACACTGGGAATTAAACCCTGAGAAACACATAGAGAGATTACTCTATCTGCTCATTGCCCAGTCTTTCATACGGGTAAAGTTATGTTCCACCAGTCTACTCCAATCTCTTCTGTGTCAGTAATCTTGCTGACCTGGGAACCCCAGCCTGTGACGCAGGGGGGGAAATCTCAGACACACCCCTGAAAGCTCCTTGTTGCTTCTCATAGGCACAAAGCCTGACTTAAAATATGTCGGTATTAAAAAGTTTATTACAGCTAACAATTATACTCAAAGTTACAATGAAGTTCATGAGTGATTGGTGATACAGCAGCAGAAAGAAAGGACGTTACACAGCAATGGTTGCAGGCAGCACACTCATAGTATTTGAGGTGCTCTCTGGATTCTTGCTGTGGTAGGTTCCAGAGGCAAATGAGTGGACTTACTAAATTTAGAACAGATTCAATGCTTATGAGAATGCAGATTACCTCACATAATGCAGGGTTTGACAAATTCTCTTTGAATCTAAGAGCCAGCTAAAACAGTTAGGAGCCAGGTGGGGTAGCAGCATGACAGGTGGGGGGCTGCGGGACAGGAGGGGGACGTGTCATGGAAGGGGGGCGGCGGGACAGGTGAGGGGCAGCAAGACAGCTGTAGAGCAGTGTCACACACCTGGGAAAGCAGCAGTCCTACTAGCTCTCACCTATCCAGCAGCGGCAACTCCAGATGGTGTCAGTGGGGAGGATCTGGTGCCAGGAGGGTTAGCTGAGCCTGTGCTTCATCTTCACCAGGATCTCCATTGGGAGCTGCAACAAAGTACTGGGGGGGATTTTGCTCCTCCACCCTGACCAGCTCCTCTACTTCCTCCTCCTCCACGGGGGCCCTCTGCTGGCACCCCCTGGCCTCACCCATCCCGCATAGCCCGGCGCACACTGCTGTTACTGACTGGAGCCTGCCTGACAGCGGGCCCTGACCGCTCCCTGCACACACCGGGAATCCACCCTCCTCTGCATCCTGGCAGCCGGTCTGCTCTGACAGCAGCTGCCCCACGGTAAAGACAGCTCTCCTTGGGGCCCTATTGCTCACTGCCGGTAGTGGGTGGGCTGGCGGGGCCCAGGTTTTGGGGCAACCTGACGCCTAGGATTTGCTAGCCCTGATAATGGCTAATGGTGACTAGGATAGCAAAAAGGGAAACATAAACTGAATAAACTCACCGCTCTCTTCTGCAGAACTGATGGAGTCTAACTGCTGTTTAACTGGTACCCCACCAGAGCTGAGTCGAGAGGGAGGAGGACCGACTAAATCTGACATGGAATGGGCAGAAGACAGACGCTGAGGCCCTAGAAGGAAAGGCTTCTTGGGTTTAGTCTTGTGTGGTGGGACTTCAGTTCCTTCGGTGAAACGAGCACCATGGAGTTCACTTGTGCTGGGAATGATTGCAGAAGAGGTGTCTGATCCATCAGGCTTCCTTCCTTTCATCTTGTCCTTAAGACGAGCAAATGGAGAGCGAGTCTTATCTTTCATGGAGAGATCGAACATACTGGCTGTCATATTGTTCCTCATGAACTGGATGTTTACTTTCAAATCTCCTCTGTCTTTGTTCCTTTTTCCTTGCTTTGACTCAAGCTTACACCACCTACAAGATGCAGAAAGAAAAGGGTAAGAAGTGTGGGATGGACCATGCTCTTTACCTACACAACCGTGTATGGGATTCTTCAAGGGCTCTGCTGTCCCACCAACTTTGTTTTCCACATGATTGGTTCTTTAAGTGTATGATGCAGATGTACTGACGGGAACTGTTTAAAATGTAAGGAGAGTGGGGGAAGACGAAAAAGATCCATCCCATAAAGGGGAAGCACTATTGGACCTGGTGTTTATTGGGTCAATATATGGAGGTGAGAGCACTGCATGATTGGTGATGGGACTCACCAGCCAAGTTGGGGGATACAATGGTGCAGGATGATTTATTATTGTAAACTTCATATTGTTGAATGCATCAAATGGTGAACTTTTAGTTTTGAAGAGTGGATGTTGGGCCACTTTATTGTCAAGAGACTTACCGTATATTTGCGTTTAAATATAGGCTCTTGGTCACTGAGCAAGTCTCCAATAGAGCTAGTTCCGTTTGAACTTTGTTTCACTGGGATTTTATTTATGACACATGGTTGAATATTTATTGATGTATTTTTTAGTATAGCTTTAACACATAGCATTTAATTTATTATTCAGGTTAGCACATTGTAGAGCCATTCATTTTGAAAGGCATCCCGACAGACTAAGACAAGCCAGCTTCAACTCAAGCCCTTAGAACACTTCTGATCAGTATCTGTATATGTCAGGGCCTCCATACTATGGGTCAGTTTTCCAATAACAGTCCTGATTACTAGCTGTGCATCCTAAATTAGGGTGTCAGGACTCCTTGACTGCATACTACAGGTCAATTCCTTTGATATCGCTCTAGATCAGTATCCACGTATCCTAAATTTTGGTGTCAGGACTCCTTATCACAACAATAAGTAAATAGTGCTGCACTTATCTAAAAAAAGAGCATACTAATCAATAAATAAATGAGTGAAAAAATAAATCAATAGCCCACCCACAACACAAACAGTTCACTAAAAGTGAATAAAAAACACCCGACAGAGCCCAATAAACAAACCTCAATATTGCAATATCTCACACAGTGAGTGAATGTAACTGTATGAAATTCAACCGGTAAACACCCTGCCGGCCATCTAGTACAGGGCCTGTAAATAATATATATAACTGTATATCATGAACACAATGAGTTATGGCTCACATATAGGTAAATAAACCAAAAGTGAATAAAACAAAAGTGACATAGAGTATCAATAGAGTATAAAGTGACAGTCCACAGTGATAATCATAAAAAGTTCCCAAAAAATCCAAAGTGAATCTTCCCCTTGGTACACCGCTGTGTCCACCATCACCCAGCATGCACGCTCACCTCCTAGCGTTGACCTATAGATAACAGGTCAAGAGGTGCTCAAACCAACATCCAAATTCCTCTGCTGATCAGGGCTGGTGGGATTCTGCTCCAACAGGTCTCCCGCTTAGGGTTGTACTCAGATATAAAATAAAAGGGCTTCTCATAGTGCAATCAGTTTTATTGCACAAAGATTAATGATAATAAAACCACATTCACATAAGACATCAGGGTTAAAACCCTCATACTGCATATCAAGCTGTAGTCTGGGGAGCAGACAGGAGGGATCTGCTAGAGCTGAGGGAAGATACCAGAGAGCACAGCAGTCTGTCTGGATACACTGGGGAGAGACGAGAGAGATACAATACTGAGGTGACACTGTGACAGGAGTCACCAACTTTACTTGCCCTATAAAGTCTTCCCATACTCACCTGCTTCCTATCCCTGACGAAGTCACATGATATGCGTTGGACGAAAGTGTGGTGACGTCATTTCCGGTGCGGAGGCGATCACCGCCATCTCTGCTTACCCCTGCTTGATATGTTTTATGAGGGTTTCAACCCTGATGTCTTATGTGAGCGTGGTTTTAAGATTATTCATCTTTATTCAATAAAATTGGTTGCAGTATGAGAAGCCCCTTTTCTTTTATATTTGTGTACACCCATAAGCAGTAGACCTGTTGGAGCAGAATCCCACCTACCGATGAATGTGGATGTTGGTTTGAGTGCTTCTTGACCTGTTATCTATAGGTCAATGCTTGGAGGTGAGTGTGCATGCTGGGTGATGGTGGACACAGCTGTGTACCAAGGGGAAGATTCACTTGCTGTATGTTTTAGGTTTATACAGTTACATTCACTCACTGTGTGAGATATTGCAATATTTCCTCTCACTTCCTGTTTGGCTATGGGACAGGAAGTGAAGGGAAATCTCTGAAGTGGGACAAAGATGGCAAAACAACCTGATGGGTTAAAACCCTCCCTTGCTCTACCCAGAATGCAAAAAAAGTTTTGCCTATACTTCTACTTTAACAAAGCTAAACAGCAGACATTTGTGAAAAATATTCACCCCGAAATACTTAGTAGAACTTATTTTGGAGTAAGTCTCTGCCAGCTTTGTCTAACTAGATTTGGCACTTTGTTCTTGTTCTGCTTGGCAAAATTGCTCCACCTCTGTGCAATTGAATGGGGATCATGGGTGATCAGCCACATACTGTAAACAGGATACTGTAAACAGGATTAACTTTGGGATTTGACTGGACCAAAGTAATACATTCAGGTTCTTTGTTACACTTTAGTGCAGCAGTGGGTGTGTGTATGTTTAATGTCATTCTCCTGGAAAGTGAAACTCTATCCCAGACAGAGACAAGTTTTCCTCTACAACTGCCCTGTATGGCTCTGTCAATTTTGATGAAAGAAAATAAGGGGAGAGTGTTGTAAGGATAAGGCTGGTACTCATTTTGGTCTTATCAGACCAGATAACCTTTCTTCCAGTGTTTGCTGTGTTTCTGCCATACACTCCACCTTTGTGGAACATTTGAAAAGGGACCTAAAGTAAAAAAATTACTTTCTTATTGTTCTTATGAAATAAATAATACAGTACCCATTACTGCTGCTGCTTCTCAGGCACCCAATTCCTATCTCTGCCTCGCACTAAACTCTATCCCTTGGGACAAGAAAATAAAAGAGTCGGAGAAGCACCAACTGTTTAATCCTAAGGGTAGCTGCTCCAATGAACTGGTATTTCATTTATCTTATGGAAGAAGCAGACCGAAGTTGTTTTTATGACCGCTTTAAGAAAATCAAACAACTTCTGACCTTTACTGTTTCACAATTGGTCAGAAAGACTTCTAACTCAGATGGAACTACAGAAGAATATAAAGCTATAAATAGGCTAGGCTAGGACCACGTTCTACAAGTTTTGGAAAGCAAGGGGCATTCCTGAGAAACGTATTCTTTACATGTCTTAGGTTTTTTTGGGCAAGTTCATACAGGTGTTGAATTTTTAAGTAGCCTTTAACTTACCTATTGCGTTAGGATGCATTAAGGCCCCTTTCACATGGAGCAGAATCCACTTGCTCAGCAGGGAACCTGCCTGCTAATCCCCGCTGAGCAGGCAGATGACAGGTCCATGTCTGCTCCACTTATGCAGAGTGGATAAGGACACAACCTACTCTCCTCTATGGGTGGTCGGATGTAAACGGACTGAAAAATGGACAGGTGGACCCGATCGGAACGTTCATGTGGAAAGTGCCTTAAACATGTTGCATAGGCATTCAAGACACTCATCAAATGCCCTGTGAGATTATTTTTATTTTTTAAGTTCCTGACCACTTTTGATGCTTTGCAACCACACCTTACCTGTTCCCGCCTATGGCAAAAAGACGGCCAGGCGGGCCTCTCGTCCCCTGGGAGGGTGTCATATGACATCATCCTCCTGGTCACACCCCTCGTGTGCGCCACCTGCAGCGGTGATCCCAGCTGTGCTGTGTTCTCTGGACACAGCTCTTCTCCGATGAAAGTAAACAGCCAATTAAACTGGCTGTTTACCATGTGATCGGCAAATGTAAACAAACAGCGGTAACTTGCTGTGTGAGGAGGAGAAGGGGAACAGTGAGTTACCAAAAACTGTACTGTGCACCAGACTGCTCTGATTGCCCACTGTACACAGCAGCCCATCAGATCAGTGTAACTGTCACCAGCCCATCAGTGTACCTGTTGCCAGCTCATCAGTTTACCTGTCACCAGCCCATCAGTGTACCTGTTGCCAGCCCATCAGTGCACCTGTCATCACAGCCCATCAGTGTACATGTCGTGCATCCCATCAGCATACCTGTCAGCACAGCCCATCAGTGTACCTGTCATGCAGGCCATCAATGTACATGTTGCGCAGCCTGTCAGCACAGCTCATCAGTGTTCCTGTCTGCATAGCCAATCAATGTACTTTTCGTGCAGCCCATCAGCATACCTTTCAGTACAGGCCATCAGCGTACCTGTCAGCACATCCATCAGTGTACCTGTCAGCACATACACCAGTGCAGCCTATCTGTATCTGTCATCAGTGCAGCCAAATCAGTGTACCCATCACAGAGTCGCCATCACAGTTGCCCATCAGCAGTTTACCTGTCATACAGCCAAGATCTCCAAAAAATATTACACTAGTGAGGAGGCATTTAAAATCCTAAGTATGACGGATGAGAGCAGCGGGGAGCTCCCACTGTCTGATTCCAATTCAGAATATGAGCCAGTAGAAAGTAGTGGATCGATGACCGAATCGAAGGAGGAAGCAGTCCCTCCTCAAAGAACTCTTATTCTTTGAGGAGGGACTGCTTCCTCCACACTCACTGTGAGTAGCAGGCAACCACAAGCAGCACCATACACCCCAATGGTCATTCGACAAATGCCAACAGAGCTAGACCCCAGGAGTAAAGGCCTAATACCAGCACTGGAATATCACGCCAGACCCCAAGAGTCAGGGCCCAAAAATACCTCCCAGATGCTCTGGCAAACCCTTTATGGCTGCCTTCCAGCTAAGGATCAGCTACAATCCCCCTTTCACTGCATAGCCAGGAATGCAGCCCAACACAGAAAATTTTTCCCTCATAAAATCCTTCAATTTATTTTGGACCAGACTAATCTTTTTGCCCAACAATTTATCTCAGACCACCCCAATTCATGCTATTATTATACAGGATTTATATAGCGCCAACAGTTTGCTCAGCGCTGTACATTATAAAGGGAGACAGTACAGTAACAATACGATTCAATACACGAGGGGTTCGAGGGCCCTGCTCCTTGGAGCTTACAATCTAGGAGGGAGGGGATAGTGGTACAGGAGGAAATAGCTGTGGGGGATGGAGTGGTAGGAAGAGTGGAGGAGTTCAGTAATTAGCTGAGGGTGGGGTAGGCTTCCCTGAAGAGATAGGTTTTCAGAGTGCGCCTAAAGGTGAGAGTAGGTGACAGTCTGATGGATTGGGGTAGGGAGTTCCAGAGAATGGGGGAAGTCCTGGAGACGGGCATGGGAGGAGGAGACCAGGGAACTAGAGAGTAGGAGGTCTTGTGAGGAGCGGAGAGTACGTTTTGGATGGTATTTGGATACCAGATCGGTGATGTAGTTTGGGGCAGTATTATGAACAGCTTTATAAGTCAATGTTAGCATTTTGAATTTTATCCATTGGGCAATCGGAAGCCAGTGGAGGGATTGGCAGAGAGGGGTGGTGGATACCGAGCGGTTAGTAAGGTGGATGAGTCTGGCCACAGCATTCAAGATAGACTGAAGCGGGGATAGCCTGCGGTGGGGTAAGCCGATGAGGAGGGAGTTACAGTAGTCGAGGCGTGATATAATGAGGGAGTGAATGAGTTGCTTAGTGGTTTCCGGGGGTATTTTGGAGATGTTGCGGAGGTGAAGTATGCATGAGTTTGTCAGCGAATGGACTTGGGGCTGGAAGGACAGATTGGAGTCTAGGATGACACTTAGTACTCTGGTTTGAGGGGAGGGACTGATGGTGTTGTTAGTCTTGATGTAGAAGTCGGGGGGGGGGGGGAGACACGGGCTGGGAGGAAAACTAGGAGCTCAGTTTTGGACAGATTTAGTTTGAGGAAGTGGAGTGACATACAGTCCGATATGTCGCTCAGTAGGTTTGTGATAGGAGCGGAGACTGAAGGGGTGAGGTGAGGGCTAGAGAGATAGATTTGCGTGTCGTCGACATACAGATGGTAGTTGAAGCTGTGAGAGTGTATCAATTGGCCAAGGGAGCAGGTGTAGATGGAGAAGAGAAGGGGCCTGAGGACAGAACCTTGAGGGACCCCAACAGAGAGGGGGAGTGGAGAGGAGGTGGCAGCGTTATATTTAACACTGAAGGAGCGCTGTGATAGATAGGAAGAGAGCCAGGAGAGAACGGAGTCTCTGAGGCCAAGAGAGTGTAGTTGTTTGAGAAGGAAGGGGTGGTCAACCGTGTCGAAGGCCGCAGAGAGGTTGAGAAGTAGGAGCACTGAATTGTGGCCAGTAGCTTTGGCGGTTAGCAGGTCGTTAGTGAATTTGAATAGGGCAGTTTCAGTGGAGTGTAGGGGGCGGAAGCCAGACTGTAGGGGATCAAGGAGGTTGTTGTCGGTGAGGTGGGAACTCAGGCGATTATAGACTAAGTGCTCTTGGAGTTTGGATGTAAATGGCAGCAGGGAGATGGGTCTAAGGTTGCTTGGGTCAGTGGGATTCAGGGAGGGTTTTTTAAGTATGGGAGTGATGTGCGCGTGTTTTAGAGGGGAGGGGAATGTGCCAGTAGAGAGGGAAAGATTAAAGATGTGTGTGAGGGAGCGTAGGATGGAGGAAGAGGGTGATCGTAGGAGTTGTGAGGAGACAGGGTCAAGGGGGCAGGTGGTGAGGCGGGCTTCAGATAAGACCTTAGTGACCTCTTCAGTGGTAGCGAGGTCGAAGGAGTGGAGTGTTCAGGGGGTTGCTATGCCCTTCCATTTAAATGGAGACGCCTAACAGTAGAGGAGTTTAAATTGTTTTTGAACATTATGATCAACATGTGGTTTACAAAAAAAAAAAAAAATTACATTCATATGCGTCCATCTACCCCATCCATCACATTCCCATCTTTTCAGCTGTAATGTCCAGTTCATATTATGGCATGATACTGCGCTTCCTGCATTTCAGTGATAATTCTCAATGATCTTCCCGAGATCAGCCTGGCTCTGTCAAACCCTACAAAATTTGCTTGCCGAATAATTTTTTTCCAAAATATTTGCTGAACTTTATGTCCCTGGCCAAAATATCTGTGTGGACGAATCTCTTACCCACTTTACTGGCCGCCTGAGAATCAAGCAATACATTCCCAGCAAAAGGGCCAGGTATAGACTGAAACTCAACAAGCTTTGTGAAAGTGTCACAGGATATGTGCATGCCTTTCTCATATACGAAGGCAAAGACTCCCAGCTCCAGCCCCCTGGGTGCCCAACCTACATTGGTACAAGTGGAAAAAGTGTCTGTGATCAGGCTTTTCCACTTTTCCAAAAGGGGTATCACATATCTAGATAATTATTACACAGGCCTGCCTCTTTTCTGCTACCTGTACTGTGAGCAGCCTTTGGCTTGTGGTACCAACGAATCAAACTGGAAGGGCGTCCCACAAAATCTTGTGAATACACGGCTACAAAGGGGGAAATCTGCAAGTCTGAGGAACAAGGAAGTGTTGGCCATGAAGTGGAGCGATAGGAGAGATGTCTAAGCTTTGTCCACCGTCCACAATGACACCATGGTGAAAATTCACGGAAGATGGGATCCCAACAGAGAGCCAGAGTGTATCTAAAATTACAATTGATTCATGGGGGGTGGATTTAAATGATCAGATGCTACAGCCCTTTTTATCATCAAGGAAGTCCCTCTTCTGGTATAAAAAAGTTGCAATATACTTTTTCCATATGGCCATTTTTAATGCATACATCAAAAGTCAATGGAAAGACAAACCACCTTCTTCAGATGTATAGAAGATGTCATTGCCCTATTCCACCAGAAAGCATTTTCTCCGATTGTGTCAGCAGACTTCATGAACGCTATTTCCCTGAGAATATTCCACCATCAGAAACAGGAAGAAGACGCTAAAGAAATGTAGGTTATGCATCAGAGGGGGAGTTAGGAGAAAGACCAATTTTCATTGTCCCCACATGTCCCTCACAAATGGGCCTACGCATCAGAGACTGCTTCCAACTTTATCACACATCACTAAAATATTAGTTCCCCTTAACAGCCTGTCATTTCCCCATTTGTATTATCTGTGCTGATCTTTTGCCTGCTGCCTTGATTGACCATGCCTCTGCCTTCCACCTTAACTAACCCTGGCCTGTTTACTGACAATGCTTCTGCCTGCCATCTGGATTGTTTCTAAACCACATTTCTGCCTTCCACCTGAACTGATCCTGGCCTGTTTATCGACTATATCTCTGCCTGCCATCTGGATTGTTTATCAACCACATTTCTGCCTTCCACCTACACTGATCTCAGCCTGTTAATCAACTATGTTTTTTTGCTTCCCACGCAGGCTGATGTTTTGCCCTGTTACTGTAGTAGTGGGATTCAAGATAACACAGGGGTCTCACATAAGTAAAGGAGCTTCAGAGTAGAGTTCCGAGTAGAGAAAACTAGATTTTGGTTTTCTCCCGGTTTGTATTTCCCAGATCAGGGTCAGTTAATCCGGAGGCTTCGAAGAGATTGGGTGGGACATAGCCCCTACCCCTGTCCCCCGGTCTTACTTGACTGACGCCTTAAGTCTGATATTCCTGCCAGGACCAGTACTTTGGCTGTGCTGCCTGTACAGACCCAGGACTTTTTCTGGACCATGTTCTTGCTTGTTGCCTGGACCAGTAGTTTGGCTGTGCTGACCATATCCACTCTTGCTGCCTGTACTCACCCAAGACTTCTTATGTACCATGTTCCCTCCTGCTGCCTGGACCTCCTCCTATGCTGACCATATCTGCTTATGCTGTCTGTACTGACCTTTATGGACCATGTTCCTGCCTGCTGCCTGGATGTCAGCCTGCTGCCTGTTCTGACCCTGGCGTGTTTATGCACCATATTCCTGTCTGCTGCCTGGGTGATTTCACAGGTAATCTTTTGTTTATCCTTTCTTCAGCTAGTCTGTGAAAAAATCTCACACATATGGTATTGTCATGTTCAGGAGGAGTAGCAAAATTTATTTTTGAGTATATAAGAAATATCTTATAAATTGACAACTTTTTCATATTCGTTCCACATTTTCTAAAAACTTTTGGGGAAAAAATGACATTTTCAAAAGACTCAATATGCCTGATAGAATATACCTTGGGATGTTTATTTTCCAATATGGGGTCATTTTGTGGGCGTTTCCACTGTCCTGGTGCTCCAGGGCCTTCAAAACTGTGATAGGTAGACAGGAAATTAGATGTGTAATTTATGCCCCTTTTATGCTCCTAGAATGCCTGAAGGTTCTACTTGGATGTTGGCTCTCTGTATGTGGCCAGGCTATGGAAAAGTCCCACACATGTGGTATCACCATACTTTGGAGGAGTAGCAGAATGTGTTTTGGGGTGTAACTGCAAGTATGCCTATGCCAGGTTTGAGAAATAACTTGTTAATGTGACAATTTTGTGTGAAAATAAAAATGTCTTCATTTTCTAAAGAATTGTGGGAAAAAATTACAATGTCAAAAAACTCACCATGCCTCTTACTAAATACCTTAGATTATCTACTTTCCAAAAAGGGGTCATTTGGGGGCTATTTGTATTTTCTTAGGACCTCAAGAAATGAGATAGGTCCTCAGTATATCAGGTGTGATCAGTTTTCAATGATTAGTACCATAGCTTATAGACTTTCACACAGACTAATGCAGGCCATACTGGGTCGAATTCCGAACAAATTTTCTTTAGAAAATTGGAAATATCCTACGTTTTGTAATCCGATGGTGCCACCATTGATTTCAAAATTCAACTAACCAAGCCTTCAATTTCTCCTCATGTGGCTACAGAAAAGAAATTTCGTGGCCAAGAATTTTCTTTTCCTTCCAGGTCACAGCTTTATATTTCTTGCACAATTCTCCCATCATTGATTCCAAATTCGTTTGTCTTTCAAAAAAATGTCCAACATGCCAGATCACTCAAATTCGATGGTCACACGAAAATCAGCCGTTTTTGTGACCCACTATTGGTGCGAAATTCAAACAAAAATTCTTAGAAAAGATTTTCGAAAGAAAGGTATTTTGGAATTCTACCCATGTATGCTCGGCTTAAAAAATATACACTGATTTGAGTTATTTTTACCAAAGAAATGTAGCAGTATAAATTTTGGGCTACATTTATGAAGAAATATTACTTATTTGCAATATTTTATTATAGAAACTAAGAAAAACGCCTTTTTTTTCAAAATTTTCTGTATTTTTTCACTTATGTCTCAAAAAATACAAAACCCAGTGGTGATTAAATACCACCAAGAGAAAACTCTATTTGTGTAAAAAAAGATAAAAATGTTGTTTAGGTACAGTGTAGCATGACTAAGTAATTGTCATTCAAAGTGTGAGGGGTAAAAGTGCCCTGTGTGGAAGTGGTTAAATGCACTGTAATTATGTTTACGGCGTTTCAATAGAAGCGCATGAAGGAAGTTGAAACATGTCAACACACGTGTCAAACTCTGTAGGCATGGTTTTGGGTTTTTTTTCTTTTGCCTCACTGCAACATAAGGCAATGCTAACACTTCTAAGTGTACACCTTTATCAGCTCCCTGTTCATAGGCAGTTGGATAGCAGTTAGAATGAGCCCCAACTGCCTATTTTCAACACCTGTGTGAATGAGGCCTAAAGCAGTAAATTTCTAACATCAGGGGTGTGGAAATTTTTTAAAGATCGGTGTGATCAAATGCTTTCAGTTTTTAAAAATGACCCCGTTTCCATCCGGGAAAGTGATGTATGCTTATCGCTTCCTGTTTCCTATAACAGAGACGTACAGAGTGGTGCTGGTCTTTGTCCGTCTCTATGATCAGCCAGCGGAAGTATCGGCTGGTTGTTCAGTTGTCCCGATTTGGACAGGCTCTGTCCAGTGGATGGGACTCAGACAGTACTTGGTCTTGGCTGCAGATAACAATAACTGAATTATAACAACAAAAATAAATAAAAAAGGTAAAAAAAAAAAAAATGCAAATAAATAAAATGAAAAATATATAATAATCTGCACATACCAATAACCAGATAATATTACCAACAACAATAATACACATATATATAAAATGTAACTAAAATAAAAATGTAAATAAAATAATAAAATATATTTGCAGATAACAATAATCAGCTTACAACAACAAACAACAACAAAAATAAACAGAAATAGGAAATAATAAAAATAAATGCAAATATAAAATATATATAAAAAAATAAAAGATATATAAATATATATATATTTTTCTTTTTTTTCCCTGCAGATAACTGTAATCAGATAACATAAATAAGAATATAAATAGAAAATCTAAATAAATGAATATATTTATAAAAAAAAAGTCCATCCCCCCCGCCCATTGGCGGAGATCGCCGCAAGTCAGAGCCAGGTGTTCTCTGTATGGCCGCCCGGCCCTGATTGCATTCTTATGGAGAGCTGCTGGACACAGAGAACACCTGGCTCTGACTGGCAGCACTCTCTGCTAATGTGCAGCAGGGGGGTGGGACTGAACTGGAGTGTGCCTCCGCCAAGGGGAAGGGGGGTTCCACAGACGTCCGAACAGCCTGCAGAAGGCAGCAGGAAGGGACGTCCCCCCCTCCCTGGAGCTGCTTGAATTGCTTTTACAAGAGAGCCGACGGTTGGCTTTAAACCCTGCTGTTTGCTGTTTACCCGCAGCAGGGCTAAATGTGTAAAAAAAACTTCTTGCTTGAAACTGCATGTCCTGGGCGTCGGGCAATAGGAATCCAACATCCCTGCATCAGGCTGTCTCAAAACTCTAAATTGACTGAATTCCTTCTCACACAGTGAAAGAAAGGTATTGATCTGATCCTTGCTGTGAATAAAGATTCTCCATATTGGTGGCCCAGTAATTAGTGCCATCAACAACTCTATAGCCAGTACGGTGTGCTGGGGTGTGATAGGAACCACAACACGGTAATGAAAATAACCTGTTGGATGGCTGCAGGAAAAAAGAATGGGCTTTCCATGAATGCAATAAGTTTGTGACATCTGAAAGCTTGCCCTGGTTTGCTGTCATGTCTCCTCAGAGGTGGAGGACCTACATTAGAGAGGGTAGAGGGTTCTAGTTGCCAGGAGTCACCCTTAAAAAGCCTTTTGCCTTAGAGTTACCTATGGCCTCTTGGTTGTTTTGCGGATGCCCTCTTTTCCTGGTCACTTAGGGGTTTATTTATTAAAGCTGGAGAGTGGCAAATCAGGCTCACTTCTGCATAGAAACCAATCATCTTCCAGGTTTTATTGTCAAAGCTTGATTGAACAAGCTGAAGTTAGAAACAGATTGGTTTCTATTGAGAAGTGAGCCTGATTTTGCACTCTCCAGCTTTAGTAAATAAAAAAAACCAAAAAAAACCTTAGTTTCACAGTTGTGACATTTTCCTTCTATTTTTTTTACAATGGATACAGTATATCAGTGCTTCAGGGGATGTTCATAGTTTGGTACAAGTCTTTTAAAACTCAACTCTATTTGTTGCTGCCCCAGAACTTTTCTTGTTCTTGTTTTTATAGCTCTTCATGGCCCTGTTTGTTTGGATATGACCTCTAACAAAGCCTGGACCTTCTAGAAACAGGTGTATTTATTTTGAGATCATGTGACACTTTAATTGCACACAGGTGGACTCCACTCACATAATTATTCAACATCTATAGGGCAACTGGGGTCTCACAGCACACGGGGTGAATATTTATGCAAGCAAGTCTACCATTGTAATTTGTAAATCATTTGAAAGCTGTGTAGATTTGTTTTCCCACTTTCACATCATGGATGATTTTGTTTACATCTGTGGTTTAAAATCCTAATAAAATACATTTGAATTGATGCACATACATCAAAATATTACGAATGTAACTAACTTTACTGGTGAGACATCGGAAGACAAACTTTCTTTACACCAGTTTGGTAAAACAATCCAGCAATTGTCTACTTTCATGTTCTGAAAGAAATTAATAAAACGTTCCATAGTTAATCTGGCTGAAAAAAGACAAAAAAGTCTATCCAGTTCAACCATTAAAAAAAAAAAGTTATAATCCTACACTCACAGTTGATCCAGAGGAAGGCAAAAAATCCAGAAAAGCATGATCCAATTTGCTTCTGCAGTGAAAAAAATTCCTTCCTTAATCACCGAGAAGCAATCGGATATTCCCTGGATCAACTTTACCTATAAATGTTAATAACCAGTTATATTCTGTGTATCCAAGAAAGAGTCCATACTTTTTTTTTTAAAGCAATCCACTGAGCTGGCCAGAACCAACTCTTGAGGGAGTCTATTCTACGCTTTCACAGCTCTCACTGTAAAGAAATCTTTCCGTATTTGGAGATTACATTTCTTTGCCTCCAGACGTAAAGAGTGTCCCCTTGTCCTCAGTGATGACCTCAGGGTGAATGACTCTACACTGAGTTCACCTAGTGAAACACTCCCCTCGCACAGTTAACCCTTTCATTGTCTCCAAAAGTTAACCCCTTCCTCCCCAGTGCCATTAGTACAGTGTCAGTGTTTTGTTTTTTTTTTGCACTGTTCACTGTATTGGTGTCACTGGGGATGTCAGTGACCCCAAGTCAGTTCCCCCCCCCCCAGTGTCAGAATGTCCGCCGCAGTCCCGCCATAAGTCGCTGATCGCCGCCATAAGACGCTGATTGCCGCCATAAGTCGCTGATCGCCGCCATAAGTCGCTGATCGCCACTATTATTAGTATAAAAAAATAATCCAGTATTTGTACCGCCATTTGTAAACGCTATAACTTTCATGTAAACCAATTCATTTACACGTATTGGGATTTTTTTTTAGCAAAGACATGTCGCAGAATATATTTTGGCAGAAATGTATGACGAAATTTGATTTTTAAATTTTTTTACTAGACATGTTTTATAGCAAAAAGTCCAAAATATTGGGGTTTTTTTCCTCAAAATTGTCAGACTTTTTTTTATAGCTCAAAGAATAAAAAACGCACAGGCGATCAAATACCACAAAAAGGAATCCCAATTATTGGGGAAAAAAACATGTTAATTTAATTTTGGTGCAGCGCTGCATGACCGTGCAATTGTCAGTTAAAGTAACGCAGCACCGTAACACAAACCACTTATGTAACCGCTTCCTGACCGCCCTATAGCCGAAATACTGCTACAGGGCAGCACAGGTGCGCAAAATCTCATATATATTGCACGCTCCCGTGGTTTCCATGCCCCTCCCAGATAGCATCAGATTGCCCATCAGTACACCAGTAATCACATTTAACCCCTTGATTGCCAGGAACACGCTCATTTACAATAAACCTCCAATGCTAGTATAATGTGTCTGAACGGATCAATATCTTTGATCAGATGAGCACTATACCAGCGTTTTCATTAGTATAGCGTCCCCAAAAATGCAGCGTTAGCGGGATCAGCCCCACCACCTGCCAGCACCTGTGTTTAGCCCCTATGCTTACCCCCCCCCTTCTCCCCCAGCAAGTGCAGTGTCAGTAGGTCACTGTCACTTGATACATTGCACACAAAACCGCAGTGTTCGCAGAATCTGGTCTGATCTCTGTTAGCACTTGCCGGTAAATTTTGATGACTTTTGGTGAACTGGGGAGCACCAGCGGCCCAGTACATCCTGGTCTTTCACATACCTCTTAGATTGTAAGCTCCAAGGGCCCTCCTAACCCTCTTGTATTGAAATGAATTGTTGCTGTATTGTCTCCCATTATATTGTACAGCGCTGAGCAAACTGTTGGCGCTATATAAATACTGTATAATAATACCAGCACTTCAATGTGACCTGGTGACGTGGCATGTCCCATAAGTGTAGTACAAGCTGAGGCGAGCACAAGTATTGTCCCGCAACCACCAAGAATTCGCACACAGGCCCGTAGAGCCCCTAGTATCCTTCCGGATGTGCTTGCAAATCCCGATTGGCAGCCCACAAATTCTCCAGCACCAGTACTTCCCCCATTCACTGCCCAACCCGGAATTCAGGTGGAAATAGCAAATGTAACTACTCCCCTTGATTTTTTGGAGCTGTTTTTCATGGAAGATCTGTATGCATTGATTGCGGATCAAAGCATTTTATATGCACAATAATGTATCGCCGTCAACGAAAATTCAAACCTTGCCAGACCATTCGCATGGAAACCCATTACGGTTTTCATATTAAACTTTTTTTTGGGCCTAACCCTCAACATGGGCATTACTAAAAAAAAAGAATTGTGGTTGTATTGGTCCACAGACCCGATTCATCATATAGACCATGTTCTCAGCTGCCATGGCCAGGCCAGGCATAGATATGAGAGTATAATGTGTTTTATGCATTTCAACGACAACACACTCTGTTGTCCTCGGGGTGACCCTGAATTTGATTGGCTCCACAAAATTCGGCCCCTCGTAAACCACCTTAACCAAAAATTTGCAGATGTCTATACGCCCCAGCAAAACGTCTGCGTTGATGAGTTAATTTTTCTGGCTGCCTTGCATTCAAACAATTTCTCCCCTGCAAGCGTGCCAGATATGGGGTCAAGATGTAGAAGACCTGTTAGAGGGCAACAGGCTATACTTATAGGTTTCGGATTTACGAGGGAAAAGATAGTCACTTGGAGCCCCCCGGATGCCCAGACTACATGGGGAGCAGTGGCAAGATAGTTTGGGACTTGGTGTCATCCTTTTTCCATATGGGGTAACACTTATACGTGGACAATTTTTATTCAAGCGTGCCACTCTTTAGACATTTGTAGAATCTTGGAACTGGCGCATGTGGCCTAATGTGTGCCCACCATTAGAAGTGGGTGGATGCAGGGCAGTATATTCTAATGGTGGGCATACCACACATTTTTTGGCAGAGATTTCTTCTCTTTTTTTCATTCAGCCCACAGGCTGCATACAAAAAAAAAAAAAAAGAACATAGCATATACACCCAACAAGGACCAGCGACGTACTGGTACATCAGTGGACTTTGAATGGTTATACCAGGATGATGCCTACAGCTGCAGGCATCATCCTGGTATAATTTTTTTCAGCTGGCGATCGGCTTTCATGTAAAAGCAATCCTAGTGGCTAATTAGCTGCAGGCTTGCTTTTACAAAAGCGGGAGACAATGCCCCCCCCCCTCCCCCGCTGCCTTCCACGGCCTTCTCGGGTCCTGTGCCATCGGGGAAACCTGAGAATGCAGCCGGTGTTTCTGCCAGGTGACCATAGAGCTGATTGGAGACCAGAATGGTGCCAATCATCTCTATAGCCTAAGAAATTATAAGCTACGAGCATTTTATCAATTCAGTTTCGCAGGATATAAACAGCGCCATTTGTAAATTGGGAAAGCATCTGATCACACCGATCTTGGTTTGATTAGAAAATGTAAGGGCAGGGGAGGTATCTAGAGCATGATAGAACCCAGATTTCTGAAAAAAGAATATATGACAATGTCCATTGAAGTTATAGGGGATATTTGCATTCCCTGTGATAGCAATAAAAGTTATTAAAAAAAAAAAAAAAAAATTAAAAAGGGACAGTGTAAAAATAATTAAAAAAATCAAAATAACTTAAGAAAAAAAAAAAAAGTACCCGCACCTGCGTTCGTGAGCCTTGACCCTGTGCCAGCATGGAAACAGCAGTTGCACCATGCATGTGAGGTATCGCCACGAGCATCAGATCAAGGGCAGTAATTCTAACACTAGACATCCTCTGTAAATCTAAAATGGTAGCTTGTAAAGGCGTTTAAAACGTTGCCTATGGATATTAAAAACGTATGTAGTTTGTTGCCATTGCACGGGGCATGCACAGTTTTAAATCATGTCATGTTTGGTATCTATTTACTCTTCATACCATCATCTTTTATATTGTGCCAATTATAATTGGCCAATATATTGTGTTTTTGTGCATTAAAAGTAAAAGTGTATTTTGTTTTTTAAAAATTGCGTTTGAAAAATCGCTGTGCGAGTACTATGTGACATAAAAAATTGCAGCATCCACCATTTTATTCACTAGGGTGTTTGATTTTAAAATATATATAATGTTTGGGGTTTAAATTAATTTCCTAGCAAAAAATACTGATTTTTTTCATGTGAACAAAAAGTGTCAGAAGTTCCAAAAAGTGTTGGTCTTCATGTGGTTAGAAGAGTGAATGATGTGTGGCATAAACTTCTAATGCTGGGCATAAAATGCTCCCACCCCCCAAAACGACCCCTTATTGGAAAGTAGACACCCCTAACTATTTGCTGAGGGGCATGTTGAATCAATAGAAGAATTAATTTTTTTACCACAAGTTTTTGGAAAATGACAAACAAAAATGTTTTATTTTATTTTATTTTTTTTTTTACACAAAATTGTCACTTAAATGATTTATTGCTCACACATGCCATGGTTATATGTGGAATTACTCCCCAAAATACATTCTGCTACTTCTCCCGAGTATGGGGGTACCACATGTGAGAGACATTTTGGCAGTCTAGCCAAGTACAGGACCCCAAAATCCAATAAGCACCTTCAGGCTTTTAAAGGGCTTTATTTCCTCATTACACTTCCAGACTACCTATCACAGTTTCGGAGGCCCTGAAACCCCCTCAAATGACCACTTTTTGGAAAGTAGGCACCCAAGGAATTTGATAAGAAGCATGGTGAGTATTTTGCAGATCTTGTTTGTTGCCACAAGTTTTTGGAAAATGAAAAAAAACCAAAAACATATTTTTTCTTCTTGTTTTTTATATTTCAAAACCTTGAGAGAAAAATGAGATCTGCAAAATACTCACTGTGCCTTTTTTAAAATTCCTTGGGGTGTCTACTTTCCAAAAAGGGGTCATTTGGGGGGGTTTTGTGCTAATCTGGCATTTCAGGGCCTTCGAAACTGTGATAGGTAGTGAGGACGTGAAATGAGGAAGTTACGCACCTTCAGGCTTTCAAAGTGGTAATTGGATTTCAGGCTCCTGTATGTGGCTAGGCTCCCAAAAAGTCTCACATATGTGGTATCCCCATACTCAGTAGAAGTAGTAGAATATATTTTAGGGTGTAATTCCACATATGCCCATGGCTTGTGAGAGAAATATATCATTTAAATGACAACTTTGTGTAAAAAAAAAAAAAAAAAAAAGTTTTTGTCATTTTCCAGAAACTTGTGGGGAAAAAAATAAATCTTCCATGGACTCAGTATGCCTCTCAGCAGATAGTTTAGGGTGTCTACTTCTGAAAAGGGGTAATTTGGGGTGTTTGTACTATCCTGGTATTTTAGCACCTCAAGAAATGTGATGAGCAGTCAGAAAGGAAGAGTTGTGTAAATTCCATTATCTATACCATAGTTTGTTGTCGCTATAACTTTCACACAAAGCAATCAATATAAACTTAGTGGGATTTTTTTTAACCAAAAACATGTAGCAGAATACATTTTGGCTTAAATTTATGACAACATTTTTGTTTTTTTGGATATTTTTTTATGACAGAAATGAGAAAATATTGTTTTAAAAAAAAAAAAAGTTTCTCAAAACTTTTTTGTTTATAGCGCCAAAAATATAAAGCACACGGGTGATCAAATACCACCAAAAGAAAGCTCTATTTGTGTAAAAAAAGGACATGAATTTCATTAATGTACCGTATTGCATGACTGCGCAATTGTCAGTTAAACTAGTACAGCGCTGTATAGCAAAAAAATTGCGTAAATTGCAGTATGTATACCATAGCTTGTAGACGCTATAACGTTCACACAAAGCAATCAATATACACTTATTGGGATTTTTTTTGCCAAAAACATGTAGCAGAATACATTTTGGCCTAAATTTATAACTAACTTTGAGTTTACTATATATTTTTTATAGCCGAAAGTAAAAAAATATCGTTTTTCTTCAAAATTTTCGGTCTTTTTTTGTTCATAGCCTGAAAAATAAAAAGCGCACAGGTGATCAAATACCACTAAAAGAAAGCTCTATTTGTGTGGAAAAAAAGGACGTAAATTTCATTTGGGTACAGCATTGAATTAGTGCAGCGCCGAGTAGCAAAAAGAGGCCTGGTCATTAAGGGGGGTAAATCCTCTGGAGGGCAAGTGGTTAACATATGCATTTATTTATTTACTTTAGTGAACTGACATTAACGTTGTTTTATGCGGTACTTACTGAGCGTTTTGCTTTTTGAGTTAAATATTTTTAAAGAATTAAGGGATAGTGAATTGAAAATTTCAATATCGCATGTGATGTTTGGAAAAAATGTGTCATGGGACCCAAATAACGCATATCTTGTACTTGGCACAGTCTGGCGTCAATCTGCCATCATGCAGGTCCGGTTTAAAAACTCTTCTGTGCTCTATTAACTAAGGCTGCTTTCACACTGATCCATTTTTCTTCCACTATTGCGTTAAAAAAAAGCAGAAGAAAAATGCATGACCATGTATTCCCATGGAACTCTTCACATTGATCCTTTTGTGGGGCCGGTGCGTTTTTTAAAATCCTGTTTGCTGTATTTTTAGTGCAGGTTTGGTGCAGTAAAAAAAATGCACCCAAAATGCAACTCTCAATTGAAATCAATGGAAGACACGGCAAAAATGGATTAATGCCTGGGTGCATACTGCCCTAAACATTAGTAGAAGGCATGACCTCACGCGTTTCTGGACATGAGTCTGAACTAGGGTTGCCACCTCATCCCTTTAAAACCGAACACATATTAATTACACAGGTTCTGAGGCTAACTGAATGCAAATAAGGTATTTGGAGAGTTTAACTACCACCTTAATCAGTCACAGAACCTGTGTAATTAATATGTGTTCGGTTTTAAAAGGACGTGGTGACAACCCTAGTCTAAACCTGATTGAACTATCAGGCAGCCCACACATATGCAGCTGCAGGAAATGGCTCTGCTGTCTGTTGGCTTTGACAGCTTCCTAGCGGGATAGTCCAGGTGGGTTCTAATATGTATAAGCTCATCACTCGCTAGTGGTTAGTAGGCTGTCAGTCTCTCATAGAGTTTAACAGGCTGCCAGCAGCAGAGTTAAATAGTGAACCTTTGCCTTCCACCTACACCTAAATGCGAGAGCATTACGCATCAGGGATAAACGCCCAATGTGCATGGGGCCATACCTGAATTTGCACAGATTCAGTCTCTGCCCAGGTTGAAATAGAAAGCAGAGCTAAATATCATACATGTTTCAGAGTTATTACAAGCAGGAATACATCTCAAATGAATGGCATTTGATGCATAAGATTGCTGCATGACAGCCCATATTATATGAGGCTGCTTGTATCATTCTCCAACAGTAATCTCAGGCAGAGAGATTTTTTTGGAAATCCACATATGTATAATTGTTTCTTTTCAAAATAAAATACAGAATTCCTTGGCATTTATCCTTTCTTGCCAATATACTGGACCATCCAGTCTGTTCCTAATTTAAAATACAAACAATGGTTGCTGTTGGATACTTAATACATGTGGAAGCTGCATGCTGTTTCAGAGCTCTTCCCCTCCTCTTCATGTGCATGCATCACAGGGAGGAATGGGCGAGCCTCCAGGTAAGCCTGCTTCCAATTTATATAATGCTGTATGTTTATGTTCCACTCTCACAGCTCTCATAGATTAACAAAGGAGATTTGATACAGTCTACAACTTCCACATATATTCTATACATATAAATCTATGCAATCAAGTCTTCTAGTTTTATGTTAAAACTGAACTCTGGGCGCAAAAACATTTATTTAAATATACTCCTCAATTACTGCAAAATATATAAATCCACTTTTTGTGCATCAAATGCCCTTGCAAACCAAGATTTAACCTTGTAAAGATAGCAGTGACATCATCACTGTGCTGTACATAGCCTGTACAGAGAGCAGAGCTGTGCTAAGAACCCAGCAGGCTCGCCCAGTACAGGTTACCTGCAGCAAACTACAGTAGGGGGCAGAGACAAGACCTGTCACCCTATTAAATCTATTAAATCAAGACCTGGCGGACCAGTATTGGGAGTGAGCCTTTAGATAAGTAACAATTATGAGCAAACACATTCTCTGATTCTGGGGTCCAAATGTCTATAACAGTCTCTGAGATGAAGACTGTCTGTGTGACTCCAACCGCTTCACTGCGCATGACTGCAGACAGCTCTGAGTGACACCTGACAGTACTTGTTTTCCTGTAGAATTTTCAGTTTAGCCACCTGATGGCGCTGTGCATATTAAAAGCAGCAATGGGAAATAACACATGAAGTGGTGAAAGAGAAGTCATAACATTCATTTACAAAGATTTGTGAATGAATAAACTACAAGTCCCATCTTCCACCTTGGACAACTGATCAGCCCTGTTCGTAGTCCGTTCATTCTCCTTCCAGTTTTCTAATGGAAAACCCGTAATGAGAGATGGGCAGAGTGTGCAGAAGCCTGACATTGCACCTGCAGTGCACTGATTGCAGGTGCAATACTTTGCAGACTCCTGCAATAATAATAATAGTAAATGCTCATTTTTTTTCCTCCAAAATCATGTGCATGTATTATTTTTTTAAAGGTGAACTTAGGCTTTAAGCAGAATTTCGACAGGTACAAAACATGTTTCCTGCAACATGTTTGCACATAGTCATGGTAATGTTTATATATTTTTTCTGAATCTGAAGTTCTAAAACAGATTGGACTGGTCCCCTTTGCTGTACTTAGAGAATATCACCCCTACTATCGAATAGTGTTTAACGGATAGGGCCTCCCTTTACTTTGGAATTTGGTCTTGGCTATAGTAAATAAAACTAATATTGTTTATTACCCTTAAGTGACTCAAGAGGGCAAACTGCAAAATGGCAAACCTACTTCTAAGATTCCAAATCAATGAACAATTTCAATATCATCCATTCAGTATGCAGAATAAAGACATGTTTGTGACAGTCCTGATAGACCTTCACTCTCATTGTCATCCAGGCGGTGGAACAGGGACAGTCCCAACATTTGTGCGATTTCCTAAGGCCTCATGCACACAGGACTTTTTAAAAACGTTCCTCCTAAAAGTGTCTTGCCATTGAAATGAGTTAATGCTCAAGGTCTAAACGCACATATCATTAACACGCATTTACCTGTGTTTACACGCATCAAGCATTTTTTTCTGCCAAAGCACTGGTGTTCCTGGATGCACTGGCCCGGGTTTTATTTCCTGCTGGTAAACACCCCTGCCACTAAAAGCTTCTAAAAGACTATGGGGTTGATTTACTAAAGGCAAATATACTGTGAAGTTGCTCCCAAGCTTAATAAATGAGGTAAAGCTTCACTTCGCCATTAATACCCAATCACATGCAAGGATAATAAAAAAAACAGCATTTTGACTTGTACATGATTGGATGCGGAGTACAAAATGCACAGTCTTACTTGCCTTTAGTAAATCAACCCCTATGTGTGCATGGACACAAAGGATAACTTGGAGGGGCATTTGGAAGCTTTTAAAAAAAAAAAAAAAGCTTGAAGCCCATAAGATAAGGCTCCATGCACACTTTAGGCAAAAACAAAATGCCAGAAAAACACTGGATGAAAACCGCTTGTGATCTTGTGTCAGCTTTTAGCGGCAGTTAGCAGCATTCGTGTTTTTTTTCTGCTGGAAAATTACTCTCAAAAAAAGAAAAAAAAAGTTTTTTTTTTCCTTGAAAAAAACTTTTAGACTAAAATAGTGTGTGCATGGACACATAGGATTACATTATTCGCTTCTAGAAGCAGAAAAAAATGCTCAAAATCTGCTGCAAAAAATGCCCTGTGTACACGAGACCTAGAACTGGAGCACTCAGAATCTGGTGTAGCTGTACATGGTAGCCAATCAATTTCTGACTTCAGCTTGTTCAATAAAACCTGGAAGCTGATTGGTTTCTATGTAGAGTTGCGCCAGATTTTGCACTCTCTAATTTTAGTAAATAACCTTAAACAGTCCTAATAGTTGTGTGATACAAACAGTCCTAATAGTTGTGTGATACAAACAGTCCTAATAGTTGTGTGTTACAAACAGTCCTAATAGTTGTGTGATACAAACAGTCCTAATAGTTGTGTGATACAAACAGTCCTAATAGTTGTGTGATACAAACAGTCCTAATAGTTGTGTGATACAGATAGTTTAGATATTCTCTCACCCTCACCACCATACAGATAAAACAGGGACAGCCCCAGTAGTTGCGTGATACAGACAGTCCCAATACCTTTTTTCTCTCATTGTCAAACAGATGGAATGGGGACAGTTCCATTAGTATCAATACAGACAGTCCCATTATGACAAACTCAATGCTTCTTCACCTCCATCACCATACAGATGACTTGGACTTGGATGAATGGTAGGATGAAAGAGGACCGTGCCAAGATTACTTGACCTTGATAGATAATTTTACCAGATTGGTCTCTAAAGTGTATTCTGTATTGCTTCCTGCATGTGTATTTCACCTCAGCTGCAGGTGTAGTTTTTGACAGCATCAGATAAGTGAAGGACACGCTGTGGGTGAGGAAGGAGAATGCACACTGAGGTAAGGACAAGGACAGTGACAGCCTAACCTCTTGTGTGTATAATGTAATGCAATGTTTCCTGAAAGGTCAAATTGCTGCCAGTAGGAAAACAATTTCCAAGCAGTTTTTCAGCGGGGCTGGTGCCTGCTGCCCTGCAGGGATTTTAAATAGGACGTCACGCCGTAATGGTTCATTGTGTACCTGTTTAGCTGTAAACTGTGTATGAGAACCATTGAGAGGAACATAGTGTCCCACCAAAACACTTTTAGAAACCAAATAAATGAATAACTTATTGTCACATGATCTAAGATAGAGCACACAAAAGGATGAGGATCACATTTTTACTTGGGATGGGGTATCAGGTGTCTGAGAAGAGGGTCACCATGTGACTAAATGGACCTTGTACTAATTATTCACAGAAACTTGTGCTATGTGTACATCAGTGATAGTCAAATTGATGTGGAATGCAAGAAAAAGTCAACCCAATAAATACTGGAACCAATCCCCTGTACAGCTCTCTCTGCAGCAGCTGAAAGCCAGCAGGAGGGAGAGGATAAGAAGCCTACTTACAGGGATCAGTTCCAGTAATTGCTTACTATGGGGGCAGAAAGCTGCTTACTATGGGGGCACTAGTCAGGAGGGAGGGTCCAGAAGCATGGGAAGGGGGGGTTGGGACCTGAGAAGAGGAGGATCGAAGCTGCTCTGTGCAAAACCACTGCACAGAGCAGGTGAATATAAAATATAAAACGTTTGTTATTTTTAAACAAAAATATGTGCCTTTAATATCACTTTAAGAAACAGCCTTTATTTCCCCCGTGACATCATCACCAAATGTAAAGTTCTTGCAGGGGTGGATGCTGGGAAGTTCGTTCCTATCAATGAAAGCAGGCCTCCAGAACTACATCCCCGAAGACTGCTCCCTTACAACATGCTCTATGTGGGTAGGCTCTTGAGAGTCAAGACACCAACATTATTTTTCTGTGAAAGCAATTAATTTATTTACTTGGAGAAGGGCAAATTCAATGCAGCAGAGGCATTGTGCTGTCAACTCTGTACTCCAACAGAAGTTGGGATCTCACTGGATTTTATCAGATCAGTAGGTACTTTTCTATATTTGTTGTGTTTTTCAAGTGATATTAACAGCCTTTTTCTACCTTTTTTATCCCAGAGGAAGCCTTGAAATAATCTTTTAGACCTGAGGGAACCCTTGTGAAAATGAATTCATTGGTGGTTAGTGGGAACAATGCCCCCCTTACAATGGCGGTCAGAATACCATCCTTACAGACCGCTAAAAAAGATCACTGGTGTCATGGTGCTGGACCTGCAATTTTGAAGGCTTCATCAGATGGAAACACAGGTCCACAGGTCAAGGAACCCCTAGCAACCTCTGAAGGAACCCTAGGGTTCTACGGGACTGTGGTTGCGATTGGCTAGTATAAAATGTGCACTTATTACAGAGATGTATTGATTTTTTTTTATGTTCTGACATACACTTCAAACGAGGCTCAAATGTGTTTAGTGCCAGCTGTGGTAGATGCACTGGTGCCCTGGCTTGTTAGATTTACATGATGAATGATAACATTCAGAAAGAAGAAAACGACAATGAATGAGAAAAACAATACCACCTCACAGCAGAAAGTCTGTTTTTTTTTCTTCTTTGGGTCAGGCCTTATTCCTACTGTAGATGACCAACAGTCTAGGAAGAAGATCGTGGCCTAACTGCTCCTACACTAGGCAGGAGAGAGTATTTTTGGGCACTGCCTCCAGACAATCCAATCACATGGCAGATTAAGTGCTGCATGATAAAATGAACTGCCATGTGGTGAAAGGTTTGCTGTAGTATCCTTGTCTGGACTTCTGATAATGGGAATACAACAGACCTCAGTGTGTGGCCTCTTACTACTTAGGCCTCTCTTCCAGATACAAGTCACTATTCACTGACACAATACACACAACTACTCTCCATTGTATCACACTACAAGGGGTTAAATTCCAGCCCATTGTAATGGAAAATAAACAGCACGTAAGAGCGGCAATAGCTGACAGAAAATAATTCTCTTTTCAGGAACATAAGTGACTCTCAAGTCTGCTCTTTGTAGTGCTGAGAATACAGCTGTGCTGGGAAGAGGAATCTATTAAATATATTAAAGTTGTGAGTCGTTCACCATAAAAACACTTCATCAAAATAGCTGGAGAGCCCTTGACGCCCCCATTCCAAGTCACATTCAGGTTACACCAGCTTTGTCTGGAAAGCAAAACCTAAATTGATGCTTTAAAGACCGATAGAAGTGAACACTTTCAATCAGCTGCGTTGGATTTGTTGGTCCGATTACTACTGCCTCCCTGAGATAAAGTTGGAACAAACTTGGCGATTATTAAAAATGACCTTGGATTTTTAGGGCGTGGGAATTTGCAGCCAATATTTTTGCACAGAAGTTTAAAGCTTTAATAGATTTTATTAAAGCCATTAGAGCTCATTTAGACTTTGATTAGGGACGTTATAACCAGGCGGTTCAGCTGTGTTTTTATCGGACCCCCCGCCCCAACTTAAGCTGTAAAGACAGCTAGAGAGGGATGTATACATGCCAAGGCTGCAGACCAAAAAAAATGATCCCCTGTCACGTTTAGCAGGAAGTACCACTGCTGAATGCAACCCATTCAAGTGAATGAGGCCACAACAGGGTGCAATGTACACAGCTGCAGTGCAGTGGTTCACCATTTACAGAGTTAAAACAAATGGCAAGGAGGTGACGTACTGCCTCCTCACCGCTTGTCAAATGCCTCTGAAAAGCGATCCTCAATCACAGCTGCATGTCTAAACGTAGCCTTATACACTTATCAAACCTGAAGAACTAATTGGTCCCTCCCCCAATAAAATTTACTGCAACCAAATGTGGTACTTTCTGGCCCCTACTCTTCACTTGTAAAACTAGCCCTATATCCAAGCCTAGCTCCCAAGGCCTCATTCACACAGAATTTCAACTCCAGGTGTGGCAAGAATCCTGCAGCTGGATTCCTAGGTAGTTGCAGACAGTTGCAGCAACTGAGTGCATACAAAGCAATGACAGGCTGACAGTGGCAACAGCTGTCCACCGGTGTTCGGATGTATTCGCACATGGAGTGATTACCCGTCGTTACCACTGAACGCATGCTGTTTGCATCCAGAGGTACTCATCTGTCCCTAATTGCAGATAATCGCTCCATGTGCAATTACATGCAAACACCCTCGAACTGTGGCCACTGTTAGCGTTGCATTGCTTCATATATTGTGAGCGGCTGAAACTGTCTGCAACTACCTGTGAATCTAGCTGCAGGAGTTAAAATGCCATGTGAATGAGGCTTAAACCTCAGGCAAAGGTCTTTTTATTGTTGTAATAAGGACTTGTGTTGATTGTCTTTCGATTGCATTAGAACTCATTTTCTCACTATAATATTATATGGAAATGCAAGAGCAACTGAAAACAGGTCAGATGCACTTGTTGTATTGTGAGTGAGTTCATAAGTGTCTCAAACGGATGTCTTCATTTACCCATTGACACAGGTCCAATGCCCGTCACCTCCGGGCTCAAACTCTATCATGGCAAAACTCACGGTGATAATACCATCAGTACAGTGCAGTGGTCATCAGTCTCCCAGAAGTCTATGCAGTCAGTCAGTACATTCCAAGTACAACAGTCAAGGAACAGCTTATAGAAAATAAATCCCATCACAGGCAGGAAACAGTGATATGTTTTACTTGATTCAAAGTAAATTTAAAGGGGAACATCCCTGAACTGTGCCCCCCAGCAATGAGTTGACAGCCTGTCAGCTTTCTAATTGAAATGTAAACACAGAGCAAGTGCACCACAAAAGAGGACAGAGAAGAATGCTAAGTCCTGTAGTGAGGTGTGGGTTGAAGGAAGGAAAAAGACCAGTCACTGCTAATCTCTGTCCATATGCAGGGTGACTGGACTTGTCTCTGCCCCCCCCCCCCCCTGTAGTTTTCTACAGGTAGCCTGTAGTGTGTGGACCTACTGGATTTCTTTCACTGCTCTGTGCTCTCTGTAAGGGCTGCACCACAATAATGATATCATTGCTACTTTTACAAAGTTATGTCTGGGTTTGCAACGGCATCCGGTTCACACAAAGTGGATTTATATTCTTTGTGATTAAAGAGTAACTCCACTTTTGCTGACAGGAAACAATCCCCTCTTGGCAATCAATATGGATTAGCCAAACTGCCCTGGGCTTGGTTCAGGCAGGGGTCCCGAAATGTCAGTGAAGTATGGATGTCGAACCCGAACCCCACTGAAATCAATGGGAGTCAAATCTTTCAAATTAAAAGTGCCCATTTTCAGGGCTAATAGACAAGGGGTTAAAAAAATAGCATGGGGGTGAACACTTCCCTGGGAAACATACCATAAAAAATGGGGGGGTGTGACCTAATCCTGCCTGTGAAAGGGATACATCCCTGTGATGTACAGAAAGTTCTGCAGCAGCACTGACATCTACAAAGGAAAAAAGTGTATTAAATTGCTAGTAAGGATAGCTTCACACCTATGCAGTTTGCATCTGATACATTTCTTTTGGGGGGAGGGGTTTTTCTTGGCAGATTAAATCACAGAATGCGTAAAAAAATGCATCAAAAATGCACTACATGCTTTTCAGCAGCGTCTCCATTGAACTCCATAGAACCAAAAATGCAACGTTTTGTGTTTTAAAAAATCCCTGACCCTGTCCAAAAAACGCACCGGGTGAAAACGCGGAGATATTAATCTGTCCCATAGGAAATCATGTTAAATGGACTGCTGTGCCTTTCCGCAAAACGCAACGGGAAACGCATAGGTGTGAACCTAGACTAAATGACAGTTCATTGCCGACTTATTTTTAAAAGAAAACACAGACCCCTTCAAGGGTCTGCTATATATTTTCGGGGACCTTCAGATGGGTCTGTTTGCTGTGGTTATATTCCCCCCCCTCCCTTTTTAAAAGAAGATGGAAAAGAAACGTAATTTGTCATCAATTTAAACTATATTTTTTCTTTGAAAATGTCACTTTTGCTGTAACACAAGAAATTTGCATAGAGTTTCTCCAAACGCAAAGCAGACCCTTTAGTATGGTATGGTCTAGTATGGATTTTTAAGAGGGTACTCCAGGCAAAAAAAAAAAAAACACAAATGCATGACATTCCCCAAGAATCTACACCAAACCCCTAATCTAAGCATGCAGCTTGGCTGGTCAGGAAAGGCAGGGACATCCTCCCTCCCCGAACTGTACCAGCCAATATGCCTTCGTGTCCCCCCTCCACCCCCTCCACAGCAAAGCACGTTATCCCCACAACCCTGACCCAGTGATTGATGGATTTGTAGGTGGAGGGCTTATTGGAATCTGGAGCCTGTTTTAACAATAAGGAGAGTGAATTACGCATGGGGTACATAGTTGGCCTAAATAGCCAAATTTCGGTCCAAACTTGTGTTAGGTCTGAACTGTGAGCTCATCCCTAGTGATCAATGTACGCTGCACGGATTTCAACATTTTAACTTTGTAGCAGATTTTACCTTTTGTTGCTGTGAAGAAATAGCTGTTTGTTTCACCGGGCCGTACAGATTCCATACTGAATCTGAATGAGAAAATCTGCTTCATTATAATCAGTTGGTGCACTGTGTAAATTCTTATTACAGGGGTGCTTAAAAGTTGACTAGTATCTTTGTACAGAATTCTGAGGAAATCATTGAGCCAATCACAACAGCAGGAAAGTGTACAGGCCACCTCCAGGTTGCCATTTTTCTATATTTCCCTTCCCATGGAAGTGGAGTTACCATTCACATAAAAGGATTTTTGTGCCCTAAATTCAGTTTTAACACAGAGTTAAAGTATTTCTAAAGGCAAAAGGTTTTTCTTTAAATTAATGCATTCTATGTATTAAGGCAAAAAACCTTCTGCATGCAGCTACCCCCAGCCCCCCCCTAAATACATATATATATATATATATATATATATATATATATATATAGGCCTAGCCTGCACTGCTATATGGTAAATGCGAGCAATATCCATCTGTACTATCGCCCATGCCATGTATGAATGCTAATTCACCCTTCACTGCTATATGGTAATCTATACTGCTTTTAAAATCCACCTCTAACTGAAGCTGACTCATAACTATCAATGTTCTTATTGATCATTTTTACTGCTTCAAAAATCTTTAACTCTGGTCCATATTACTGTGGTGTTTATTTTCCTTATATTGTCTGACCCAAATTTATGGGTAAATGTAACATGTACTCTCTACTCCTCCTTCTCACAGTTGTGTCCTCTCTCAAAAAAAACTCTCTTCCTTCACCCCTCTTCTCCACCCCACAGCTATATATATCACCCTCACTCCTGTCTTCACCTTACTACTGTACTCATCAACTCTTGCTAATTCTGAACCCAAATACTAATAAACCCTCCAGGACACTGGAACCTGCCCCTCCATATAAGTCATACTCCCATATTACCTCTCTCACAATTTTGCTTCTCCTAACATCTGGAGACATTTCCCCAAATCCTGGACCGCCATTTTTTTACTTTAATCAACACAACACATACTGTCCGGAGTCTCTTGGTCATCCCCTATACTGTCCGGAGTCTCTTGGTCATCCTCTATACTGTCCGCAGTTTCTTGGTCATCCCCTGTGCTGTCCGCAGTCTCTTGGTCATCCCCTGTGCTGTCTGCAGTCTCTGGTCATCCCCTGTACTGTCTGCAGTCTCTGGTCATCCCCTGTACTGTCTGCAGTCTCTGGTCATCCCCTGTACTGTCTGCAGTCTCTGGTCATCCCCTGTACTGTCTGCAGTCTCTGGTCATCCCCTGTACTGTCTGCAGTCTCTGGTCATCCCCTGTACTGTCTGCAGTCTCTGGTCATCCCCTGTACTGTCTGCAGTCTCTGGTCATCCCCTGTACTGTCTGCAGTTTCTGGTCATCTCCTGTACTGTGTCCACAGTCTCTGGTCATATGTACTGTGTCTGCAGTCTCTGGTCATCTCCTGTACTGTGTCCGCAGTCTCTGGTCATCTTCTGTACTGTGCCCGCAGTCTCTGGTCATCTCCTGTACTGTGCCCGCAGTCTCTGGTCATCTCCTGTACTGTGTCCGCAGTCTCTGGTCATCTCCTGTACTGTGTCCGCAGTCTCTGGTCATCTCCTGTACTGTGTCCGCAGTCTCTGGTCATCTCCTGTACTGTGTCCGCAGTCTCTGGTCATCTCCTGTACTGTGTCCGCAGTCTCTGGTCATCTCCTGTACTGTGTCCGCAGTCTCTGGTCATCTCCTGTACTGTGTCCGCAGTCTCTGGTCATCTCCTGTACTGTGTCCGCAGTCTCTGGTCATCTCCTGTACTGTGCCCGCAGTCTCTGGTCATCTCCTGTACTGTGCCCGCAGTCTCTGGTCATCACTAACACCCCCTTCCCTCTCTCTGACCACAACCTGATTACCTTCTCTATCTCCTCGTCCTCCAACGCCTACCCCTCCAAATGTCACATTACTACCAGCCGTAACCTCCGCAACCTTAACCCTGCCCCCCTCCACTCTGCAGCTGATCAACTCCATGACCGCATCCTCCCCCTGTCCTGCCTCGACTTGGCCATGACTGCCTACAACAACGCGCTGTCAACAGCCCTTGACTCACTAGCGCCTTTAACCACACGCAACATCAGACCCCGACCTCTCCAGCCCTGGCAGACTGATCACACCAAAACCCTCAAACGACACAGTCGTGCCCTGGAGCGACTATGGTGCAAAACAACATCCCAACAAGCCTTTACCCGCTACAAATCTGCCTTCCGCACCTACACCTCCTCCCTCCACGCAGCCAAACAAGCCTACTTCCTGACCCTCATCAAGACCCTCTCCTCCAATCCTCGCCGACTCTTCTCTACCTTCAACTCTACTCTCTCCACCCCCACCTCCACCCAGCACCTCACTCACCGCCCTTGAGATTGCCAATCACTTCAAAAACAAGATTGACACAATTTGCAAGGACATTGCCGCAACTCACACGCCCTCTCAACTCGTCTCCTCTCACACAGCTACCCCCTCATCCCTCCTCCCCCTCGACATAACCCGCAGGGACTTCGTCGCTGCTCAAACTCCCTCCAACCCCCTTCCCCCTCACTCAGCTACCCCCTCATCACCCCTCTCCCACGGCCTCACCACTGCTCTGACCTCCACTTCCACCCCACCCTACATTCCTCATACTGAAGCTCCCCCAACACTCAGCACCTTTGACCTTACCACCATCGAGGAAGTCTCCAAGATCCTCTCTGATTACCGCCTCACCACCTGCCCCCTCGACCCTATCCCCTCACAACTCCTACGACCTCCCTCCCCCTCCATCCTACGCTCCCTCACCCACATCTTCAATCTCTCCCTCTCCTCAGGCACTTTCCCCTCCCCTCTGAAAAATGCACACATCACCCCCATACTTAAAAAGCCCTCCCTGGACCCCAATGACCCGAACAACCTCAGACCCATCTCCCTGCTCCCCTTTACATCTAAACTCCTCGAGCGCCTCGTCTACACCCGCCTATGCTCTCACCTCAACGACAACCACCTCCTCGATCCCCTACAGTCTGGCTTCCGTCCCCTACACTCCACCGAAACCGCCTTACTCAAACTCTCCAACGACCTTCTAACCGCCAAATCTAATGGCCACTATTCAGTGCTCCTACTCCTTGACCTCTCCGCAGCCTTCGACACAGTCGACCACCCCCACCTCCTCAAAAAACTACACTCCCTCGGCCTCAGAGATTCTGCTCTCTCCTGGCTCTCATCCTACCTGTCACAACGCTCTTTCAGCGTTACCTATAATGCTACCACCTCCCCCTCACTCCCCCTCTCTGTTGGGGTCCCTCAAGGCTCTGTCCTTGGGCCCCTTCTCTTCTCCATCTACACCTCCTCCCTTGGCCAACTCATACACTCTCACGGCTTCAACTACCACCTCTACGCCGACGACACACAAATCTATCTCTCAACCCCCCACCTCACCCCCTCGGTCTCTGCCCGAATCACACACCTACTGAGCGACATATCAGATTGGATGTCGCTCCATTTCCTTAAACTGAACCTCTCCAAAACCGAGTTTCTTGTCTTCCCCCCAGTCCGGACCCCACCCCCCATTGACTTCTCCATCACATCCAACAACGCCACCATCAAACCCGCCCCGCAGGCCAGACTACTTGGTGTCATTCTGGACTCCAACCTATCCTTCCAGCCCCAAGTCCAATCTTTAACAAACTCGTGCAGACTCCACCTCCGCAACATCGCCAAAATCCGCACGTTCCTAACCCCAGAAACCACTAAACAGCTCATCCACTCCCTCATCGTATCACGACTCGACTACTGCAACTCCCTCCTCACTGGCCTGCCTCGCCGCTGGCTATCCCCGCTTCAGTTGATCCTGAATACGGCTGCCAGACTCATTCACCTTTCCAGCCGCTCCGTTTCCGCCACCCCCCTCTGCCAATCCCTCCACTGGCTTCCGATTGCGCAACGGATCAAATTCAAAATCCTAACATTGACGTACAAAGCCGTCCACCATACTGCCTTGAACTACATCACTGACCTAATATCCAAGTACTGCCCAGCACGCACACTCCGCTCCTCACAAGACCTCCTTCTCTCTAGTTCCCTGGTCTCCTCCTCCCATGCCCGCCTCCAGGACTTCTCCAGGGTGTCACCCATCCTCTGGAACTCCCTGACCCAACCCATCAGATTATCACCTACTCTCCTCTCCTTTAGGCGCACCCTGAAAACCCATCTCTTCAGGGAAGCCTACCCTATCCCCTGCTAACTTGACCGACCTCCTCCACTCTTCCTACCACTCCATCCCCCACAGCTATCTCCTCCTGTACCACTATCCCCTCCCTCCTAGATTGTAAGCTCCAAAGAGCAGGGCCCTCAATCCCCTCATGTTTTGCATTGTATTGGTATTGTTCTGTCATATGTTCTGTCCCCCTTTGTAATGTACAGCGCTTTATAAATACTGTATAATAATAATAATCTCCTGTACTGTGTCTGCAGACTCTGGTCATCTCCTGTACTATGTCTGCAGACTCTGGTCATCTCCTGTACTGTGTCCACAGTCTCTGGTTATCTCCTGTACTGTGTCTGCAGTCTCTGGTCATCTCCTGTACTTTGTCTGCAGTCCATTGGTTCAGAATATTTTTTTCTTGTTTTTCTCTAAAACCTAGGCGCGTTTTATGGTCAGGTCCATCTTATGGAGTGAAAATACGGTAATATACATGTATTGAGATTTTTTTTTTACCAAAGACATGTAGCAGAATACATTTTAGCCTAAATTTATGACTAACTTTGAGTTTATTGGACATATTTTATAACCAAAAGTGAAAAATATAGGGTTTTTTAAAAAATTTTCGGTCTTTTTTTGTTTATAGCACAAAAAATAAAAACTGCAGAGGTGATCAAATCAAAGCTCTATTTGTGTGAAAAAAGGAGACACATTTCGATTGGGTACGGCTTTGCGCGACCGTGCAATTACCAGTTAAAATATCCCAGTTCCAAACAGCAAAAAATGGCTTGGTCATGAAGGAGAGTAAATCCTCAAGAGCATAAGTGGTTAATTTTTTTAATTGATCTTATTTAAATTTTTAAACTTTTTTTTCTAACTTTACTGTTATCATTAAAAGGACTGACAAACCCCTTTTTTGATAGCATAATGAAAGCGACAGGTTCTCTTTAATTATACATTAACCTCTAATGTCACCTATACATTCCATTGAAGCTAATCAAGCACATACTATTCCTGCAAATGATAAACAAACGTAACCAGCGCTCCAGTCTTCATACAACCAAGCAGATGCCAAAATGCCAACCAAAGAGGTGCAGCCCTTCTAAGATCGGGAAATCTGAGCACTAGTGGAAAAGAACAGACAAGGGCGCACTCTCATCGTGCATTACCGTGGTAAAACACGTATTTATTGAATAAAAAGAGGATATATACTCACAAACCAACGTGATTAAAAGCAGCATAAGTGGTCCACAAAGACAGTCACAATACATCTGTGTCTAATGATGTGAATGAGCTAACGCGTTTCGGGAGCTGAACCCCCGTTCCTCCGAGCTCTGAGGAAGGGGGTTCAGCTCCCGAAACGCGTCAGGTCATTCACATCATTAGACACAGATGTATTGTGACTGTCTTTGTGGACCACTTATGCTGCTTTTAATCACGTTGGTTTGTGAGTATATATCCTCTTTTTATTCAATAAATACGTGTTTTACCACGGTAATGCATGATGAGAGTGAGCTTCTTGTCTGTTATTTTCCACATACTATTCCTGATTTGCTTCCTCCCCAGCCACCGTGGCCGGGGCATGACAGCATTGACACTAGAAGTGATTAAATATTTGTCGCTTCCAGTTTCATTCACTGGACCTTGCATCATTACACCTACCATGAAGGTCCCAGGTGCCCAGGAAGGACAGCGGAGCTCAGGATACATGGCAGGAGGGAGGTGACAATTTACCGTACCCATAGAATATAATTGGTGACTTTACAGCTGCCCGAATCACTTCCACAAGACATCCAACATTCGACTGATAGAACATACACACACTCTTGGCTGCTACTGCAGCCAAGAGGGTGTGTAAATGCCACAGCTGCTGCAAAAAATAAGCCTTATGTTGGTGACTGTGAAAGGGTTTTAGAGGCCAAACTGGGCAAAGTGACAGAGTCTCTTTAAAGCAGCTCCTGAACTCCAAAATTGAAGATATGCTATCTTAAAGCGATGCAACTGTTGGATTCCTTGCTGGCTGCTGACATCTTCCCCAGGCTTCTGCCTGGTACCAGGTTTTTGGCCTCTTGATTGGGTCAGTGGGGATGACATAGTTGCGCTGTACCAAGAATGTATGCTGAGCTGTGCATGCACAGTTCAATGTATGTTCAAAGAACATTGGGAACAGATATGTACTGTAAGTTTGTTTTATTGCAGAAGAGACAAAGCATATCTCTTCTGCAAAAAAAAAAAAAAATCTTTTGTAGCAATTTTTGCTACAAAAGGTTTAGTTACACTTTAGGTGTGCCTAAGCAGTCCCTGAAAAACCATCCTGATATGTAGTATGCAGTCTTATATACACTATATTGCCAAAAGTATTGGGACACCCCTCCAAATCATTGGATTCAGGTGTTCCAATCACCTGCATGGTCACAGCACCTAGGCATGCAGCTTCTACAAACATTTGTGAATGAATGGGTTGCTCTCAGGAGCTCAGTGAATTCAAGCGTGGTACCGTGATAGGTTGCACTTGTGCAATAAGTCCATCTGTGACATTTCCTGGCTACTAAATATTCCACGGTCAACTGTTAGTGGTATTATAACAAAGTGGAAGCAACTGGGAACAACAGCAACTCAGCCACGAAATGGTAGGCCACGTAAAATAACAGAGCGGGGTCAGCGCATGCTGAAGCGCACAGTGCTCAGAAGTCACCAACTGTCTGCAGAGTCAATAGCTAAAGACCTCCAAACTTCATGTGGCCTTCAGATTTGCACAAGCACAGTGCGTAAATTTGTAAGCTGTAACGAGCAGGGCCCTCTGTTTCCTCTTGTACCAAATTGTATTGTAACTGTACCAAAATGTCTACCTTCATTTTGTAAAGTGCTGCGCAAACTGTTGGCGCTATATAAATCCTGTATAATAATATAACAATAATAATAGAGAATTTCATGGAATGGGTTTCCATGGCCGAGCAGCTGCATCCAGGCCTTACGTCACCAAGTAAAATGCCAATCGGTGGATGCAGTGGTGTAAAGCACGCCGCCACTGGACTGTAAAGTGGTGGAAACGAGTTCTCTGGAGTGACAATCACGCTTCTCTGGCAATCCAATGGACATGTCTAGGTCTGGCGGTTGCCAGGAGAATGGTACTTTATGGTGTGGGTTTGTTTTTCAGGGGTTGGGCTTGGCCCCTTTGTTCCAGTGAAGGGAACTCTTAAGGTGTTGGCATACCAAGACATTTTGGACAATTTCATGCTCCCAACTTTGTGGGAACAGTTTGATGGCCCCTTCCTGTTCCAACTTGACTGCGTGCCAGTGCACAAAGCAAGTTCCATAAAGACATGGATGAGCGAGTTTGGGGTGGAGGAACTTGGCTGGCTTGCACAGAGTCCTGACCTCAACCTGATAGAACACCTTTGGGATGAATTAGAGTGAAGATGTAAGCCAAGGCCTTCTTGTCCAACATTAGTGCCTGACCTCACAAATGTGCTTCTAGAAGAATGGTCAAACGTTCCCATAGACACACTCCTACACCTTGTGGACAGCTTTCCCAGAAGAGTTGACGCTATTATAGCTACAAAGGATGGGTCAACTCAATATTGAACCCTGCAGACTCAAACGGGGATGCCATTAAAGTTCATGTGCGTGTAAAGGAAGGTGTCCCAATACTTTTGGCAATATAGTGTATCTGCAGTGTGAGATCACCTATGGCTCTGCTGTCTCTGATTGCTAGTCGCATCTGATTTGGAGTGAGATTTGGTGATGTCACTATCATGCTGTTTTTTTTTGCTGGAGAGAAAGCTGTCCATGAGGACCTGCAGTGCAAGGATCTCCCTGCTTTAGTTTCATCCATTCTGTGGATCTGTGTTTCCTTCACCTCTATTATTACCCCACCAGTCATCAGACCACCTGTCACAGTTTCCTCAGTACAGTTAATTTTAAACAACACTAGTAATGCACAAGTATAGACACCATAGACCTGGACTCACGCTGTAACACACTGAAAAAATACTACTACAATACACATAAAAACGTGAGTATTGTGAGAGTAAATAACTACCAGTGGGTTAGGGTTAGCCATATCACTGTGCTGTCATTCCTGTCTGGCCTAGCAAGAGAAAGATGTGAGCTGTAATATTCATTTGTCCTTCCCTGCCTTGGATGATAATTATCACCCATGTCCTCTCCTGGTACGCAGAGTCTATTTACTCTCTGGCGAACTCTCTTAGTGATTATCATGTCAGTGTTCGGATATGTGAGATTAGATGAAGCTTGTTGTTATTCTGCATTACAATAGAATGACTCTGGGTCCAGGAATGCAGGTAATGGAGCGATGACAGAGATACAGAAACATTCCTCCATATGGGCAGGTTGTGCTGAATGTCAGACTTGTTCTTCTGGTCCTCGACTGTGACATGGTTTCAGTAAACAATGAAACAACTTCCACATTACATTCAAAGCAAGACGAATGACAATCAATGCTGAGATTTATAATACACAGATCTACCACACTAACTCACACTTACTCTGTCTTCTGTCGCTCCTTGTTCTTGAAGATACTGTTGAGGTTAATAGTCACCTGTCCCAGGAACTTATCAAGGCCCACCAAGGAGCGATGCATGACTGTCAGTTGTAGCTGGTACTGTTCGGGATTGTCCTGGACAAGTAGGCCCGGCAGTTCGAAAGAGGCCTCTTCTTTCCAGATGGGATTGAGGTTCTTCTCCACCACTGAGGTAGAATACTTCTCCTTACCGAGCTGGATGATGGTATATGCATCGTTGGTGCCATGCTTGCCTTTTGGATGCAGATCCCGTGCTTGTAACACTGTGACCTGGACATGGGTGGGGTGCCACTTCTGAGTAGCCTCTTCCAACATGGCTCTGTGTGGCTGGAATGAGCGTTGTGCTCAGGAGAGAGGAGGGAGATGTAACAAAGCTAACTGACCATCGCTGTACCATTCATCTTGCCATCCCTTCATCCGTTCAGGGCCTGCATTGATCCAGCCGCTGCCTGCACACACAAAGGACCCGCAGTGACAGCACACTGCCACACATGTCAAGCCAAGCACAGCCTCACACAAACGAGCAGATACTGGAATGTCACAGCATGACAGACCGGACTCCGCCCAGCAATCAATCAGTTGTCACCACAGATCAATTCATCCAGCCGGGTAAGGTGACTTGTGTCACCAGCTCTGCAATTCACTTCCTGATCTGCCATGCAGCTGAAGCAATGTCAGTGAATAAAAGCTCAGCCTGGATTGGGTTTTTCCTGGCTTCTCCCAGGAAAGGCATGTGCAGCCAGCTGTCATTGGCTGCCGGTAAATCCCTGGACGGGCTTGGTTCTATAGAGCTGAGTGACGCACAGTGATTGGTGTGTTCTCCGCCTGCAGTCTGCTCTGTGCTCAGCACACCTCCCTGCATGGAAACAGACGAAGCAGTGATCAGCACATGACTACAATTGCAGTGTTTGTACACATTTTAACCTTCGCCGTTCAAAACAGAACACAATCCTTTACATTATACGAAGCACAATAAATTTTTTACTTCAATGCATGCGGTGTATGTGCACCTGTGCAAACACCTCTGATCCCAGGAAAGATTGGCTCATGTTTTGGAGTTTAGGCCAACAGGGGAGGATGACTGTTCAGAGTATAAATGATAAGGCTAGGCTCACATCTCTGTGGCTGGAGAGCGCATGCACAGCATGCGCATTTCTGACCCACAGAGAAATGCACTGCACTACAGCAGGTGTGGGGAGGTGTCAGCAATTCCTAATAGCATGCCCATGCATCGGCACCTGCGGCTCATTTTCACACATGCCAAACCGCATGGTGCAAAAACATGCTTTGGCACCATGCAACATGTTTCTGTGGGTAGGACAGCCATCAAAATAAAGGCTAGGTGCACATTATAGCATGCTGGGAACATGCAAGAGGAACACGCTGAGCTTAAGCAGACGCAGGGGGTGCCATTAATTCTTAATGGCACCCACACACACCAGCAAAATGCTCACATTTCTGTGCACCTCAAACAGCAAGTGCTGCAGAATGGGTTACCCTACATGCAGTAATGTGAACCAAAAGAATGCAGCCACACAGATCTGAAAGGAGCCCAAAGCTCAGCTGATCATGTGTGTTTTTGCCACAACATTTCAACCAAACAACTAGCATCTCCCAATTGTGCCATAAAGTGGAACTCAAATGTTTGTTATTTATTTTTTTGGTTATTTATTATTACAGGTATTTACAGGGGTTGGACAAAAAAAATGGAAACACTACATGATTTGCAGGTGTGAAAGTGAAAGTTTTGGTTTGAAAGAGGAAGTAATGTAACACTCTTTTGCTTCTGTTGTGTGATGAGACACCTAGCTAACAGGTGGGAAGCCCCACTTTGTGTGCGGTGCTAGTAGTATGCCAGAGCTTACAGAGCTTCAAAGTAGGCAAAAAAAAGACATTGCACAGGAATGTGACCCAGAAAAAGAAAACAATTGCTGCAAAAGTGACTGCAAAGCTCAATCTCAGACTTGGTCTTCACAAGACTGAGATTGAGCTCTGCAGTCACTTTTTCTGCAGTTGTTTTCTTATTCCAGGTCACAATCCTGCTCAGTGCCCTGTTGTCTCTTTCACTCAGTTGACCATGTTGATCATGCTTATGCTTATCAGATGTCATTTTCCCCGAAGCTTTTGAAACTGTACCTCGCGAAGCGGCAAATAAATTGGCAACTTCAGTCACAGAGACACCAGCTAAGCGGGCACCAACAATTTGCCCTCTTTGAAGCTCAGTAAACTCTGACATGACTCAATATTACTAGCAGGGCACGCAGTGAATGATGAAAGTGAGGCTTCCCATCTGTTAACTTGGTGTCTCATCACACAGCAGAAGCAAAAGAATGTTACATCACTGCTGCTTTCTACACGAAACATGTCGTCACTTTCATGTAGGTTTTTTTGGTCTAACCCTTGTATATAGCACCGTCAATTTACACTGCACTTTTATACATTCACATCAGTCCCTATATTATATATTCACATCAGTACCTAACCCTCAAGGAGCATACATACAATCTAAGGTCCCTAATTCCCATTCATACATACACATACTAGGGGCCAATTTAGACAGGAGCCAATTAACCTGCCAGTATGTCTTTGGAGTGTGGGAGGAAATCGGATTACCTAAAGGAAACCCACAAAGGCAGCATCGTGGTTGGGATTCAAACCAATCACCTTAGTGCTGCCAGGTGGAAATGCTAACCACATAGCCACTGTGCTGCCCCATTGGCCATAGTGTAAAAGGGTTGAAACTTACTTCTTACTTCCTGTCCCTGAGATACAATAGGAAGTGAGTAGAAATCTTTAAAATGAAGGAAGATCGCACCAGAACAGGCATCTCCACTGGAAGCCATAATTTCCTGTTCTGGTGACAGCTGTAAAAGTTTGACTTTTCAACCTCTACCTGCACAGGACAAATAGGATAAATCTCTCTCCAGCGGGACACAGCAATAAATCTTGAGAGAGATTGTAACATTTCCCGTTATGTCCAAAACTAGAAAAAAAGACGTTAGGTAGGCCATACATTAATCATTTTTTCTTTCCTTCGACCCCTGCCACTGAATGTGTTGATGGGGGGAATCCCTCCTGCAGAGCTATTTTATTTTGACAGGGGGAGGTTTCCCAACCGTCAGAATACAATGATAACTCCTTGCGGCTTTAGCCTCCAGCAATGCTCAAACAAAAGAACCCAACAGACTTTTACTGAAGTTTATCGATAGATCGACTTCAGCACAACCACGCTGCCCATACCTGGATCAAAATTCAGGCAGTTTCTGCTGAAACGTCCAAATTTTGAACTGTCTATGGCTGGAGCAAACCTTTAGGCAGACATCTTCCCCGGTACTCTGTGCCCAGTTGTAAAAGAGAATCAGTTATAATGGTGACTGCGGCACAGGAGACCACCCAGGTCCAAGAGCTATACATGCTATTTGGTCTGCATGAGCTGCCCTGACCCAGCCTTTATATGTCTCTATTGTGCTGGCCATTGAATATTACATACTCCTGACTAAACTGTCTATGGTCTCAATAGTTGATGGTTACTAAGTAGTTTCTACCGGCTTTTGATAAAGTTCCTCTTTATCCTAAATTCATATATGTGTGGGTCGGAATTGCATGCATAATCCTATACGATCCTGACCCACACAGAAACATGCTGCTCTTTAGCAGAAGAGTGGGGGTGCCATTAATTCTTAATTGCACCCCCATGCATTAGCATCACCGCCATGCATCAGTGCTGAAGCACCATGCAGTTTTCTGCGGCGCATTTTAAAAAAGGGTTGGAGACTTTTCCAAATGAATGGGTTGCTGTACTTGCAATGTGCATGTGCAGTTATGCGTGCACATATGTGAACCTACTCCTAAAGTGTAACTGAAGTTGAAATAAAAATTGTGAACAGGCAGGCTCTTTATTGCACTGCCTGTGTGCCGGGATGACCGCAGACCTGCGTACGCACAGCTCAGTTTACATTCCAGCACACTGTCTGTATGCCGGTAAGACTGCACTTCCGTGCACGCGCAGCTCAGAGGGAGAAGATGCCGGTGTCGGACCATTGGAAGTAAGGTAAGTATTTTTGTCTTTAGCCCAGCTATAAGGTTGACTAAGATAGAGTGCCTCTCTGGCTGTATTTGTCTATGTGTTTGTGATCTCTCACTCGCATTACAAGTTAGATGTTAAAGTGTATCTATGGTCATATGTAATATCACATATTCATGTCCACATTGTATTACAGTTATTTCTAGCCTACTCATAATAATCTGTATGATCTTGATGTTTGTAAACTTTCATTCGTGAAGATCCTCACACATTTACTTCCTGGAATTCTGTGACATGTATTCACTATGCCCTATGTGTAGGCACTGCTGGGTCACACATTTCACAGAGCCTGCCTTCTGAAGTACATGTGCTGAGAGGAGGACTCCGAGGAGGCAGATCAGTACAGGAATCACTGCTTGCAGGCAGAAAGGTACCATGGATTATGTAGTCCTTAGAAAGGTAAACAGCAGAGAAACAGAAAATGCAAAACATGCAGGGAATCCAAGAAGTTGTGGAAAGAGATTGTCAGAAAACAGGCAGAGCTGACAACACGATGGGAGAATTTTCAAGTAAGCTTTTAATGGATTGTCAGAAATAACTATTATTTGTATTACTATTACAAATTATAAAAATGAAAGCATATGCCACAACCATAGATTCCCCATAAAACAGCTGGCGAGGAGCCGATCTAATGCCTTCTCACCGCCTGTCAATCACCCTCTGAAAAGTATTTAATGTGGATTGAAAAACTGTAGCTGCTGACTTAAAAAACAAACACTCACCTGTCACTTGATCCAGCGGTGGGCTCACCCCCCAGTCAGGTTCACCAGCCGTCTCTGTCCTTGGAATCTTAAAGCGAAGTTCCACTCAACCGATCAAAAAATAAACGTCAGCAGCTACAAAAACTGTATCTGCTGACTTTTAAAGAACAGCCACCTACCTGTCCCTCGGTCCCGTGGTGTGTCCTCCGCAGCTTGTTTCACCGGCTGTCCTGTATTCCAGGAGGCCAGCATCTTCAGTGTGGGCACCCAGCTGTGATAGCTTAATTCTTCACAGCCAGGTACCCACTGCGCATGCGCGAATAGCGCTGCTCTTCATGAATGGTCCTGTAGTCTTCTGTGACCTGTCACGTGTCCCAAATGACTACAGGGAGGGAGGACACTTTCTGCTTCCGATCGCCTAGGCAATCGGACCGGAAGTGGGAGCGGGTACCTCTCAAATTTGGGTACCCGCTCCCCAAAGGTGCCAATCCTTACTGGGGAGCAGTCCTTAAAGCGGAATTTCCCCTTTTGGGTTTTGGGTGGAGCTCCGCTTTAACTGTGGGCACCTGGCTGCGACAGCTTGTGGCTTCACAGCTGAGTGTATACTACGCATGAGCGAGCACGGGTGCTGCACGTTGTGAATGGTCCAACAGTCTTCTGGGACCTGTCACATGTCTCAGAAGACTGTGGGGGGAGGGGGAGAAGAACGTCCTCTTCCGATCGCCTAGGCAATCGGACCGGAAGTGGGAGCGGGTACCTGTCAAATTCGGGTACCCACTCCCCAAAGGTGCCAATCCTTACTGGGGAGCGGGGGAGCAGTCCTTAAAGCGGAATTTCCCCTTTTGGGTTTTGGATGGAGCTCCGCTTTAACTGTGGGCACCTGGCTGCGACAGCTTGTGGCTTCACAGCTGAGTGTATACTGCGCATGAGCGAGCATGTGTGCTGCACGTTGTGAATGGTCCAACAGACTTCTGCGACCTGTCACATGTCCCAGAAGACTGTAGGGGGAGGGGGAGAAGAACGTCCTCTTCCGATCGCCTAGGCAGTCAGAGCAGAAGTGGGAGCGGGTACCTGTCAAAATCTGGTAACTGCTCCTGGGGGGGGGGGGGGATTCCTTAAAGCAGGACTTCCCCTTTTGGGTGGAGCTCCACTTTAAACAGAACACTGCTTTAAAAGAAAGACTTATGGCTCTGTAGAGCTGCGTTGATCTGCATAGATCAACTTGGGCTCAACACAAGGGCACATAGAAACAATTGTTTTCTGTGTGCAGGTTCACCATAATGCTGCATCGCGGTGTTGTGTGCTGCATAAAGTTGCAGCATGCCTGCATTTGTACATGGTGCAAAACACTGCACGTCATTGCTACTCAATGCGCTACGGCACGTAGACTTGAAAAAGTGTCATTTTGTGACACTTCAGTATAGTTCTAAAAAAATATAAACAGTGTAATGTGGTGTTACAGCTCATCATACCACCCCTCACTGCCGCTACAACGCTCACACCTGCGAGTGGACAGGTATGAACAAGCCATGAGATATGATTGATTGGTGTATGGAATATCGGTAGTCTATGGTGCACAGTGTACCACGTGACATGTAACCCTTCTTATGTCACACACGTGTTCCAGGTAACCCGTACCAACCAATCATTTAGTTTGCTGTAGCCAGAACAGTAATATGAATCCATTTTCTCCTGTGTTTTGTGTCGCACTGTACTGCACAACAGTGGAAATCACATTATTCTCTATGATGCCCTTTAACTTCAATGCAGCGCAGCTGCAGCATGTTTTTAAAATGGTGCAGGTTCTGCTTCGGTTCAATGGGAGTGTATGTAAACTGTATGTACATGCGTTTTTGGAAGATTTTTGTGTATAAAATCCAGTTTCCTTCTACAAAAAAATATGAACGAAGAATTAAAAACGTGCAAAGTTACACTATACAAACACACTGAAAAACACATGCAGAAGCAGCAGCCCTAGCACTGACCTAGAGTTAGACCGAGTGCTGCAAACAGTAAATAAAAGTTCCGTATTTATTGATCAGGAAACAGATTTTCCCCCATCAGATCCACACAGAACAGCCACAGAGTGTGTGCGCATGGTTGGCATTTCACGTCCTCTCCCATAACCTGTGCTATGATGGGATGCTGTGGAATGTGGGCTGGGCTCCACAGTGACTCCTCCCTATTGCTATGGTGACAGTATTGTGTACTTGACTCTTCCAAGTCTCCAGCTCACCTGTGTAAGATATCATGTCTGTCATGTACATAGCTATTTGATGCTGCATGTCTCACGGATCATGTATGTATGTGTGTATATATATATATATGTGTGTGCGTGTATATTTGTGTATATTCATATCCATATGACCTCAAGGGTACGGCTTGGTTCACAGCTATGCGTGTCATGAATGAGTGCAAAATTATACGGTTTCCCGACACACACAGAAATGTGCTGCCCTTTAGCAAATGTGCAGCGATGCCATTGATTGTTAATGCCACCCCCATGCATCTGTAAACATGTGCCAAGCCACATGGTGCCGTAGTTAATTTTTTTTCCTGCACAGAGACACACCCGTGCTTAGTCTTACCAGTAGGTGTGAACCAAGCAGGGGCGGACTGACCATTTGGAAACTCAGGCACTGCCCGAGGGCCCGGGGTCAGTAGGGGACCCCATGTGATGCCCCTGGTACCTTTTTCATAGGCTTTTTTGAGTTTGGGCAAGGACACAGGGGACCCATGATCCCCTATTGCCCGGGGGCCCCATGAGTTGTCAGTCCGCCCCTGGAACCAAGCCTAAATGTGTACACCAGTGATCTTAGTATGCACTGTTGGTCAGATATGGGGGGAGGGGTAGTTTGGTCATACACACTGAATTGTGGTGGGAGAGTCGAGCACTCAAGGGATTCTGATAAACACTAGTAGAACATGAACACTGCATGCAGATAATCTCTGGTGGGGATTTAATCCAGAACCTCAGCACTGCATACAATACCGCCATGCTGGCCATGTTTCTTGGTGGTCACCTACCAGGATGCAGCCGATAAAGTTCTTACATTCACTCTCCTATGCAGCACTGAGAGACCCTGATTGGTTGCTGATTGAGTACAGAGAGACTGAAATGTCAGCTTTTTTTGACATTGATAGACGAGTCCCAATCTTGCGTGGTCAGGATGGAGACTGGCACACAATGTTAACTGCATGATGTAGTGCTGGTGATAATCCTCATGTCTCCATCTCATCTACAGATGTCTTGTGTCTCATTATCAGCATGTCAGCCAATGGAAGCTCAGCCATCCCGCTGGATATCATCGATGCAAAATCACCAGGTAGGAGCTGAAGTATGGGCTCTCTATTCTGATTTCAGTGTTTATCATTGTAACATTATCCTGAAGTTTTGTAACAAAACTTTAACATTTTTTCATGATTGCTGTTCCATATTTGTTTTACATATATAGATTTGTTTTTTTCTGCCTTTAGTGTGTCTCCAAGAAATAGGCAGTGCAGTCATCATCCCTGCTGAGATAAAGTATAAGCCACATAGAATCTGAGGAGATAGGTGGACTTCTACTAAGATGAAATAACAGTAAAGCACAGTCTCTGCGCAGCATTATATGTAATGAGAACACTTTCCACCGCCTTGTACATATACAATCTTATACTTACTGATCAGATCATTTTTATCAGGCTGACCATATTCACTGCTATACGATTGGGTAGGTCAGAGGTGTTTTTGTGTGTATTGCTGGTCACAGTGTGTATACATGTACTATGTATTTTTAAGCTGGCCGTTTACTGATCGAAATTTTTCCAGTCCCTGCTAAACCAGTAGTCCTGACAGGAGGGATTCCTCTATTCAACTCATTTGTGTGAATGGAGGAATCTGGACTGCTGGATGAACTTAAAATTACAGTGTATGGCCAGCTTAAAGGATAAGTTTACATGTCTAAAAATAAATAAAATAATCACAGGTAACATGTTCCCAAAGGTAAACTGATCCTTTATCCGTTAAAGCAGTTGGAAAGGATATATATTTTTTTAATAATAAACATAGCTTATCAGCAATGTAATGGTTCTCTTCTTCAATAAAGTTTTGTTGCTGGATAAAAAAATAAATTAGTAACCATGGTATACTTACCTGCTCTGTGCTCTATTGCACAGAACAGCCTCAAATCTCCTCTTCTGGGTTCCTCCACCACTGCATCCTCTACTCTGTGTGCCACCATGGGAAGCTGCTTCCTATGGGGGTGCACCTGTGGGCTCGCTTCCAATCCAGGCTGTGTGCATCTATTGACATATACAGCTCGACCCCACCCCCCTCTCCCTTCTCACAGTATTTGATCAACAGCAGCAGCAACCAATGTCCCCGGCTGCTGCCTCTGTCCTGTGAATGCAGGGAGAGAAAGGAGAGTGCCTCTACAGAGAGGTACAGCACTGGATTAAGTGAGTATTTTGGAGGGGAGGCGATAGAAAATATTTGGACATTTTGATGCAATGCCTTTAATATGTGCCTGACGGCTTTTAAAACTCACTCAACAGAGGTCTGCCTTGTGATTGGTTGCTATAGGTTACTGCACACTGTTCACTTTGCAATATATTTGCTAGTCTCACTTGGGTGTTTTCTGACTTTTCAGCCAATCAGTACCTGGTTCAGCTACTGGAAGACAAAGGGGCGGTGAGTTTCCAACCAATGACAGAAGAGAGGATCCGGCTGGTCTTCCAGGTTTTGGACAAGGTGAGCCCACAGCTGGGCACCTTCTCTCGCCTGATGGGGCTCCTTGGAGCAGAGTTGCATGGTAAGAATGACAACTTGTTCTGTGTACATTGCTGACACTGGGCTTCCTGTATTAGAGATGTAATTGTGGCTGTGCTCTGTATTAATGTGCATGGTGGTTATCCTTATCCTCCTACGAGTACCTACTGTGAAGCCCTTCCTCTGACCATGGTCTACTCTGTACTCTGTGAGCATATGGTGGATAACCTTTTCCTCCTCTCAGTGCCCGCTGAGATCTCTTCCCCACAGGCCTAAGGTCTGCTCTGTACAAGTCTATGGTCTATCCATTTCCTACTAGGAGTGTCCCATGGGGAGCCCTTCCTCTAGATTGAGGTCCGCTCTGATCTGCACTACAGTTCATAGTGGTTATCCTTATCCTTCAAAGGTATTCACTGAGGTCTGTCCTGAACTTTTGTCAGTGGAGTATATCCTTGTCCTCCTACAAGTACCCGTTGGGGAGCCCCTACTCCTGAATGTGGTCTGTTCTGTGTTAGGGTCCATGGTGGTTTTTCTTATCCTATTAAGAGTGCTCACTAGGGAGCCCTTCCCCCTGGACTGAGGGTGCCCTGCACTTTAATCTAAGGTACAGTTGTGTTCAAAAGTTTGCATATCTTGGCAGCAATCATGAAATGCTGGCATTAATATTCAAAATATGAATGATCATGCCAAAAAACTGTCTTTTACTTAACCCCTTCCCTTCCATCCTGTAGTAGAATGACGGCTGGGCGGGCCTCTCGTCCCTTCAGGTGGACGTCATTCGACGTGCTCCGTGTCTCAGTACGCAGAGTGGTGATCAGTAGTGAGGTGTGTCCCTGTGTCCAATCACATGATGTCAACAAACAGTGGTAGCTTGCTGTTACTGGCTTCTCGTCCTCACACACATACCTGTTTGAGGAGGAGAACACTGGAACAGTGGGTTACCACTTTAACCCCTTTAATACTGTGCCCTGATTGCCTAATCAATCCTGATTAGGCATTAGATTGTAAGCTCCAAGGAGCAGGGCCCTCCTATCCCTCTTGTATTGAACTGTATTGTTGATGTATTGTCTCCTGTTATATTGTAAAGCGCTGAGCAAACTGTTTGCGCTGTATAAATCCTGTATAATAATAATCAGCCCTGTAATAAAAGCGTACCCATCATAGCAGCAACCATCAGTGCAGCCTGTCAGTGTACCTGTCACAAAACATCCATCAGTGCAGCCTGCCAGTGTACTTGTACCTGTTATAGCAGCCCATCAGTGCAGCCCTAAGCAGTGTACCTTTCACCTTAGTTCATCAGTGCAACCCTAATCAGTGTACCTCTCACCACAGCCATCAGTGCAGCCTATCCATGTACCTGTCACAGCAGCCATCAGTGCAGCCTATCCATGTACTTACAGTATATATTGTACATTCACATCAGTCCCTAACCCTCAAGGGGCGTACAATCTAAGGTCCCTAACTCACATTCATACATACACATACTAGGGACAATTTAGACAGGATCCATATAACCTACCAGCATCAGTGTACCTGTTAATGCAGCCTATCAGTGTCACTGTCACCTCAGCCATCAGTGCAGCCTATCAGTGTACCTATCACCGCAGCCATCAGTGCAGCCTGTCAGTTTACCTGTCACAGCAGTCCATCAGTGCAGTCTATCAGTGTACCTGTCACCGCAGTCAATCAGTGCAGTCTATCAGTGTACATGTCACCGCAGCCATCAGTGTACCTGTCACAGCAGCCATCAGTGCAGCTTATCAGTGTACCTGTTACTGCAGCCATCCATGTGCCAATGCCACAAAGAAGACTGGTGAGGTGTTTAAAGGCATTGTCGGGCATATTGTAACTGTGCTTTTATGTGGCATTGGCGCAGTAAAGGCTTCTTCCTTGCCATTCGACTTTGCAGCTCATTTTTGTTCAAGTATAGTCGCATTGCTCTCCTTCAAAACAGCCACACCATCTTTTTCCAGAGCAGCCTGTATTTCTCCTGTGATTACCTGTGTGTTTTTCTTAGTATCCCAAACAAGTCTTTTGGCAGTTATGGCTGCAATCTTTCCTGGTGTATCGGACCTTGGCTTGGTATCAAGAGATCATTGATCTTGCCACTCCTTAATAAGTGGTGGAACAATACTAACTGACATATTCAAGGTTTTGGATATCTTTTCATATCCTTTTCCATTTTTATATAGTTCCATTACCTTGTTACGAAGATCTTTTGCCAATTCTTTTCTGCTCCCTATAGTTCAGTATCTAGTCTGCTCAGTGCATCCATGTGAGTGCTAACAAACTATTTGACTACTTATACACTGACACAATTTAAAAAGCCACAGATGTGGGAAATTAACCTTTAATTGCCTTTTTAACCTTTGTTTGTCACCTTGTGTGTCTGTACCAAGGCCAAACATTCTAGGGTATGTAAACTTTTGAACAAAGCTATTAGTTTGGGTTATTTCTGTTATTATGATTTAAAAAGGAGCCAAACAACTATGTGATAATAAATGGTTTCTTATGATCACTATCCTTAAATAAAAGACAGTTTTTTTGGCATGATCAGTCATATTTTCAATACTAATGCCAACATTTCACAATTTCTGCCAGGGTATTTAAACTTTTGAGCACAACTGTAGATATCCTTATCCTCCTTCAGGTACTCAGTGGGGAGTCTTTCCCCGTTAGAGTGAGGTCTTGTACTTGAAACTATGGTGGATGTCCTCATGCCATGAGTAACCATTGAGGAGCCCTTTCCCCCAGACCGGAGCCTGCTCTGTACTGTAGTCACTGGTATATATCCTTATTCACCTATGAGTATCCACTGGGGAGCCCTTCCATCTCAGGCTGTGGTCTGCCCAGTACTAGAGTACATGGTGGATATCCTTATCCTCGCTTGAGTACTTACTGGTGAGCTTGTTCCCTATAGTCTATGGTGGATATCCTTATCCTCCTATGGATAACCACTGGGGAGCCCTTCCACTCTGGGCAGAGGTCTTCTCTGTACTATTCCTATTTTCCTACAAGAACCCACTGGGGAGCCCTTTTCCCTAGGCCAAGATCTGCTCTATGCTATATGCTAGAGTCCATGGTGATTGTCCTTATCCTCCGAGTACTCACTGGGGAACAGTTCCCCCCCAGGCTGTGGTCTGCCCTTTCCTATAGTATAAGGTAGATATCCTTATCCTCCTATGGGTACCTACCAAGGACTTCTTTCCTTTTAGGCCAAGGTCTACTCTGTACTAGAATCCATGGTGGATATCCATATCCTCCTACGAGATACACACTAGGAAGCCTTTCCCTCCAGGTTGAGGTCAGCTCTGTAATAGAGTTCATAGTGGATATCCTTCTAAGAGTTCTCACGGGGAGCCCTTCCTACTGGTATGAGGTGAGCTCTGTACTAGAATCTATGAAGGACTATATGTACTCAGAGGGTAGCCCTTAATCCCATATTGTGTAAAATACTGACAATCTGTAATTTTTATTATAGATGTTTGTATGTTTTATACTTTATATTGAATTGACAATCTACAGTATAATGGTATTTCTTTCTTGTCCATTAAGGGACACAGGAATTCTGATACAGTCTGGTTACACTGCCATCTACAGTATGACTGGATACTGGCAAACAGAAAAATTGTAAGCCAGTTACCATTATAACCCCCCCCCCCCTTCCGTCAAGTATGCTTTCAACTCTGCTGAGAAAAATCTAGTCACATTTTGCTAGTCTGTTTTTGGATTTCTCTTTCATCAACTTTATTGAAAATTCAAGATAGCTCTCTAAACCACTGCCTGTGGTAATCCCGTTCAGGGCTAGCCTGGAATGTGGCCTTAAGATACTGAACTTTACAATGTGGCATTTTCCGGGTAAACTCTGATGAACTGAGCACTGCAGCTCAGCTTTGCTGAATGGTGTTGTGCACAAACACTCAGCACTTTCTTTCCTGCCATTCAGAGTAGAGAAGCCACCATTGAACTGCTGTACCTGCGTTACGAGAAGGTACTGATGTCATATCCAAAGACTATTTGATTTGCTTGGTCTTGGAGGAATGTAATCTCTTCAGCCTAATACCTAATACCGTGATTAGGGATGCCATGGGGGCCAGAGAGTAGTCTTGCCTTAATGTAGGTTGTAGTAATCCTACCCTTCTGCAAATAATTCTGCAGTAGGTGAGCACAGGCTTCAGGTCACCTAACCCATCAGAGAAGTCTTCTCTTTAAAGGTGCACCCCCACTTCTGCAAGGGGGGGCTGACTGTACATCCTGGAAATCAATGGCATTCTGAGTGGAGCTCAGACAATCTCCTTTGAAGAGAGTCAGCTTTATGTATGCTTGTAGTCAATACCTTATCACAGAGAATAACATCTACAAGATACCACCAGATCAGGCTTTGCCAAGTTCCATCACTGGCAGCTAGCTGCCACTGGTGAATGAAGCTCTTCAGCTTAATCACTCACTAAAATGGTCCACACCTTGTGTGCACTTAGATCCCTTGTCATGAAACAAGGTGTTCACCCATTCTTTTCCAGAGACCTGTGCCTCCTGGATTGTCAGCATGCAAAACACCCTACCTGTCCACTGTAGGATCCCTCTCCTGTTCAGATGGTTTTGTGGGATCTGTTCACATGGAATAGGTACTCCTTCTTTGGCTGATCCACAGGGACCTGGGAAAGGTCCTCTAGATGCCTTTCCTTTTTCTGCCCTTAATCAGTCGAATGCTTTTAGCGATTATGCCAAGATTCTTGCTCCATGGCTGTTGATGCTTCATTTGCAATGGGGGAATCAGGAGCTTCCTAGACCCATGGCTTGTGGTCACGGTTAGGCAGGCTATGCAGAGTTATTGAGAAAAGATGTTTTAGTTTCATTCTCGGTTCTTTTGGTGGATCATATCTCTCCAGTATGGGGCCGAGGTCTAATCTCCATACTTGCCTTCCCATCCAGAGGGTTCTTTCTCACTTGACCTGTTTTTTGTCCTAGGTTTCCTCTTGGGACTTGTTCCTTCTGAGGGTTGTCCCTAGTGCTTTCTGATTAATATATCAGGTTGTTAGTTTTTTTCCTACATGGGAATTTGTTTTTTTTTCCACCTGTTTTGGTGGTTCTGATTGATCTTTTTTTTTTTTTTTTGCTGATTCAGGGTCGGTGATCCCTTCTGGAGGCGTTTACCTCCAGCTGTGTCCTACTCTACTTTGGCCTGGAGGTGTCCTCTGTCCTGTTTTGGATCCTCAGATTGATTCCCTGTCCCCTCCTTTGGTCATTTTTGCAGGGTTCTATATCTGGTAGAGGGCTTCAACTCATCCGGTTTTAGATTCGGGTGTTGGTCTTGCAGGTAGTCCCCAGTCTTCTTTGTGGGGTTTGTTAGCAGTTGTTGTCTTGGACAACTGTATCTGAATTCCTCTGTCCCTTAATAAATGAAGAAGAAAATGGTCAATTTGTACTTACCATAAAATCATTTTCTTTATTTCTAGTTTAATTAAAGACACGGGGTCATACAGTAAACAGAAGGGGTTTTACTTGGGCTGGCATACTGTTTTCTGCCGGTGTCAGTATAACCCAACTGTATCTGAATTCCTGTGTGGACTCCAAGAAATGAATTTTGCAGTAAGTACCAAGTCGATTATTGCAGATGTTTGTATGTTTAATACTATATGACCCACTGACAGTATATAATATATACTAAAGATGTGTGTATGTTCATACTATTAAAAAAAAAGATGTGTGTATGTTTCATGCTATATGGTGTACAGTACTCAGAGTATATATTACAGGCATGTGCATGTTTTATTTTATATAACCTACTGATAATATTTAAAATGTATTTATGGTATATACATACACTATATTGCCAAAAGTATTGGGACACCCCTCCAAATCATTGGATTCAGGTGTTCCAATCACCTCCAGGCATATAAAAGCAAGCACCTAGGCATTCAGACTGCTTCTACAAACATTTGTGAAAGAATAGGCCGCTCTCAGGAGCTCAGTGAATTCAAGCGTGGTAGCGTGATAGGTTGCCACCTGTGCAATAGGTCCATCCATGAAATTTTGTTGCTACTAAATATTCCACAGTCAACTGTTAGTGGTGTTATAACAAAGTGGAAGCAACTGGGAACAACAGCAACTCAGCCATGCAGTGGTAGTCCACGTAAAATGACAGAGCGGGGTCAGCGCATGACGAAGCGCACAGTGTGCAGAAGTCGCCAACTGTCTGCAGAGTCAATAGCTAAAGACCTCCAAACTTCATGTGGCCTTCAGATTAGCACAACAACAGTGCGTATAGAGCTTCATGGAATGGGTTTTCATGGCCAAGCAGCTGCATCCAAGCCTTACATCAAAAAGTGCATTGGATGCAGTGGTATAAAGTACTCTGCCACTGGACTCTAGAGCAGTGGAGATGTGTTCTATGGAGTGACGAATCACGCTTCTCTGTCTGGCAATCCGATGGACGTGTCTGGGTTTGACGGTTGCCAGGAGAGCGATACTTACCAAGACAATTTGGACAATTTCAGGCTCCCAACTTTGTGGGAACAGTTTGGGGATGGCCCCTTCCTGTTCCAACATGACTGCGCACCAGTGTACAAAGTAAGGTCCATAAAGACATGGATGAGCGAGTGATGAGCAAGTTTGGGGTGGAGGAACTTGACTGGCCTGCACAAAGTCCTGACCTCAACCCCATAGAAAACCTTTGGGATGAATTAGAGTGGAGACTGTGAGCCAGGCCTTCTCATCCGACATCAGTGCCTGACCTCACGAATGCCCTTCTGGAAGAATGTTCAAACATTCCCATAAACACCCTCCTAAACCTTGTGGACAGCCTTCCCAGAAGAGTTTAAGCTGTTATAGCTGCAAAAGGTGGGCCAATTTAGTATTGAACCCTATGGACTAAGACTCGGATGCCATTAAAGTTCATGTGTATGTAAAGGCAGGCGTCCCAATACTTTTGGCAATACAGTGTGTTTTCGAGGTATGTGTGTATTCATACTATATTACATACTGTCACTATATATTGTACAGCTGAAACTCGAAAAATTTGAATATCTTGCAAAAGTTCATTTATTTCAGTAATGCAACTTAAAAGGTGAAACTAATATATAAGACTCATTACATGCAAAGAAAGATAGTTCAAGCCGTGATTTGTCATAATTATGATGATTATGGCTTACAGCTCATGAAAACCCCAAATCCAGAATCTCAGAAAATTAGAATATTGTGAAAAGGTGCAATATTCTAGGCTCAAAGTGTCCCACTCTAATCAGCTAGTTAAGCCATAACACCTGCAAAGGGTTCCTGAGCCTTTAAATGGTCTCTCAGTCTGGTTCAGTAGGAATCACAATCATGGGAAAGACTGCTGACCTGACAGTTGTGCAGAAAACCATCATTGACACCCACCATAAGGAGGGAAAGCCTCAAAAGGTAATTGCAAAAGAAGTTGGATGTTCCCAAAGTGCTGTATCAAAGCACATTAATAGAAAGTTATGTGGAAGGGAAAAGTGTGGAAGAAAAAGTTGCACAAGCAGCAGGGATGACCGCAGCCTGGAGAGGATTGTCAGGAAAAGGCCATTCAAAAGTGTTGGGGACTTTCACAAGGAGTGGACTGAGGCTGGAGTCAGTGCATCAAGAGCCACCCCACACAGATGGATCCTGGACATGGACTTCAAATGTCGTATTACTCTTGTCAAGCTGCTCCTGAACAACAAACAACGTCAGAAGCGTCTTACCTGGGCTGAAGAAAAACAGACCTGGCCTGTTTCTCAGTGGTCCAAAGTCCTCTTTTCTGATGAGAGCAACTTTTGCATCTCATTTGGAAACCAAGGACCCAGAGTATGGAGGAAGAATGGAGAGGCACACACTACAGCATGCTTGAAGTCCAGTGTGAAGTTTCCAGTCTGTGTTGATTTGGGGAGCCATGTCATCTGCTAGTGTTGGTCCACTGTGCTTCATTAAGTCCAGGGTCAACGCAGCCGTCTACCAGAAGATTTTGGAGCACTTCATGCTTCCTTCCGCAGACAAGCTTTATGGGGATGCTGACTTTATTTTCCAGCAGGACTTGGCACCTGCCCACACTGGCAAAAGCACCAAAACCTGGTTCAATTGCCGTACATATGCATGCTTATACTTTTCAGAGGTCCGATATTGTTCTATGTACAATCCTTGTTTTATTGATTGCATGTAATATTCTAATTTTCTGAGATTGTGGATTTAGGGTCTTCATGAGCTGTAAGCCATAATCCTCACAATTATGACAACTATTCTGAACTATCTTGCTTTGCATGTAATGAGTCTATCTCATATATTAGTTTTACCTTTTAAGTTTCATTACTGAAATAAATGAACTTTTGCATGATATTCTGAATTGGCCCACCCTTTGCAGCTGTAACAGCTTAAACTGTTCTGGGAAGGCTGTCCACAAGGTTTAGGAGGGTGTCTATGGGAATGTTTGACCATTCTTCCAGAAGGGCATTCGTGAGGTCAGGCACTGATGTCGGACGAGAAGGCCTGGCTCACAGTCTCCGCTCTAATTCATCCCAAAGGTGTTCTATGGGGTTGAGGTCAGGACTTTGTGCAGACCAGTCAAGTTCAAGTGCACGATATTCTAATTTTTCGAGTTTCACCTGTATATTACAGACACGTTTCATACTATATAAGGAGCAGGGCCATTAAATCACTCTTATATTGAACTGTATTGTTACTGTATTGTCTCCCGTTATATTGTAAAGCGCTGAGCAAACTGTTGGCGCTATATAAATCCTGTATAATAATATAATGTACTCACAGCATATAATGGTATATTACAGATGCTGTATACATACACCCAGGCAGTCGGCTTTGGAAGGGCTGGCAGGGGACTCATGCAGTCCCATACTTCAACCTGGTGCGACAGATGCAGGATGAGCGGTATGTCCTTCAACCACTCTTGCTGTCATATTTACACTTTGTATTATGTGGAGATTTTCTTGTTCAATCATTTTTCTTTTATCTAGAATTGTAGGCAGGCTACAGTTTGTCTTATGAGGTATTGAAGGTACAGAAAAATAATAATACATTTTGCATATGGTCCACAGTATATTTTCTATTACACACAGCGTTTCTGAAAAGTATAGTAAAATGACACGTGTTTGTACTTGTGAAAAAAATTACCGAATTAACCGGGGAAGAATGGAGACAAGGCACGGGCATGATGTGGGTAGGGGTGGATGGATAGAGAGAATCCCAGGTTTTAGAGTGGTGAATGGAAGACCATGGGGTTCTGTGGTAATGGTAAGTGTTCGTAAAGGTGAATGTGAAAGGATTTCAGAAGAGAAGAGTCTAAAGCAAGATGGCTTATCCAGGGCTGCCATATTTTAGTGTACTTAGGTATCCTATTTTGTAGTGTGGAGTAATTATTTTTAGTTTATCATAGCTTGAGCAACCCTGTTTTTGGTTTCGGTAAGGCAAAGTCTAGGACTCTTTTAGGCCTTGGCTATAATATTTGTTTGCAGTGGAGATTTGTAATCAGAGCTTGAATTCCGAGTTAGTAATATCAGTTGGTCATTTACTTGCTATGATTGGGTCTGGAAAGATGGAACCATGGAGGTTTAAAATTATTCCACAAATATTGGCCCAAAATGCACAAACAGCCAGGCATATCTACCATATGTGTAGGTAGATCCCTGAAGTCTGTGGTTGTTTAGTTAGGGGCAAATTTGGCAATCCTGTTCGAGACTAAATACCATTAGGATAATACTTTGTAGTTTGTTTCTGTGGGAGTCAGATTCTGAGTATAGGGCTTTCTGGTAGACCAGATTTGGTCCTACCCATCAGGTTTAAGGGTGATACCAAGGTCATCAGCCCATTTATTAGTATAAGGAGGAGGGTGAGGAAAGTTTGGAAGTCATTGCAGAGTAGAGCATTGAGATTAGGCCTGTAGTGTCGGGGTCTTTGGAGCATTGGTATTCAAAATAGGAGAAATGGTTCACGAAAGTTTGAGTTTAAAGAATGCAAGTTTAAAAATGTTTGTGAGTATCTAAAGATTTGTAGTCCTGGGAGACTGAATTTCTCTTGCATATCCTGAAAAGGTTTAATACAGTTTAGGCCGGTAAGTTGGTGTAATCGAGTCAGATGTACTTTGGTCATGGTTTCAAAAGAATCAATGGAAACATAGCCTAAGTAGAAAGAGGAGTTACACATGAATGACAGTAAGGGTGTGCGTGGGGAAAAGAATTCACTGATATGCTTGATTCAAACTCCAAGTGGTCCATGTGAAGACTGTCTGTCACTTTTTTTCTTTCTATTTCCAGAAATGAGGAAGTGGACAGACTCCAGTCTGAGATCCAGTGGAAAAACACCATGTGAGTAACTTTATTCATTTATGATATCAAGCAAAACTGCATGAGGTTCCTTGTTTCCTGAAAGGCCCTACCTGATTTTCTGTGAGATTGTCCCTTTAATCCTCAAACACTATTCAGAAGCACAGAAAGTCTTTATTTCAGATTATTTGCTGACTGTGGCATCACACTCTCCGCCTTATCCAATCATTGAATGGCTTGCTTTCGTTCACAGAATGCAAAGAATTCTCTGAATGGCAGCCGTGCTAGTTGGCCAACCTCCTGTGATCACAGTGCAGTAGGACAGCCATAAAGGTCCTTGTTCAAGCGGTTCCTGTTTTATGGAGACAAACAAACAAGAGATTCCTTCAGAATTTCTTGTTTTAGGGAGACAACACATTGTCGTTGCCTTACAATTTTTCTCCTGTGTTGTCATGCTGTGAACAGGCTTCCAATGGGGACTACACACATTACACAGCTATGGTCCATTGGTGTCACAATCAGGACCCCCCCCCCCCCCTAAACATTACTATGCAGGCGTCTTTGAAGTTCATTCAGACAGGAATTATGTACAAAGAGGCTGCATAAGATCAGAAGTATTCAGATAAAAAGAATTAAAGAAAGGTGAAAGCAAGGATTTTATTTACAAAATGAAATTTGTTTATGATACACAGTGCAAAAAGTAAAAAAAAAAGTCATCTGGAAGAGCCAGGTCCAACACTGCTGTCCTTCACCTATTCTGAACACTTTTTGTTATCCCCATCTGTTGGTTTCTGTCCAGTCACCGACTCTTCTCCCTCTCTCCTCCTCTGATCCTAGGAAGGTTTTGCTTTAATCCTGTACAAATATTAGAACTCATTATGCATTTGCCTAGCAGATTGTCTGGGTTGCATACAGCAAAGTTTCATCGATCTTTGTGACATATTTTTCTTCTAATATTTCCTGCCAGTCCTATAAATTTGCCGTCCAGAACAATATCCGTTTAGTTGCAGGAAGTTTCTGACTTTATATGAGCTTTGAACACAGATTTTCCCTTTAATATACTTGTGAGTTGAATCTGGTGTTGGAGAGTACTGGGCTGAGATCGTTTACATACCGGGAGCGGTCTGCAGTCAGACATGTCAAGAATCTTAAAGCTGAACTCCTCCAGCCACACAGACATTTGAAACACTCAGTTTATCAAAGTATATGTAAGTGGCTCTACCTGCCCATACTTTAAGCTTGTGTTTGTCTTGTGAAGCAGGCACCATTGCTAGACAACAGAGCGTGGCCAGTCACCTGGCTTTTTACTACTGCACTTAAAGTGTTACTAAACCCACAACAGTAAAATCAGTCTGTATATGCAGTAAAAAATACTTGTTATACTCACTGTGGAACCTAAGGGGTTAATCCTCTGCAGTGTGTAAAAAGGATGTTTGATCCTGCCTTCTCTGATCCTCCCATTCTACTGTCTCCAATCCATCTGCTGATAGAACAAAGCCTTGGGGGCAAGCAGCACATGTTCAGTTTGGCGTGTATTGCTAGAGAGTTTTTTTTTACTTGGGAGAGTGCATGTGATTCACACAGGGTCAATCAGCACTGTACAGACAGAGTCAGGGGTCCTACAGCCTCATAGAACAATCGGGAGAATGAAAACTCTTCCTACAAACTTTAACCGATGCTCTGCTGAACACTGATAGAAGTCACAAGACTTCTCTAACTGCTGATGAGAAAAAATATTTAACAGTTTATATTTACTAAAATAATTGCATTTCCATGTTGTGTGTACTGTGGGAGATCAGATAGAGTGAATGCAGGGTCCGGGGTTTAGTAACACTTTAAAGGATATCTTTATTCTCCAAAAATAATCCATACACATCCACTTAATGGCCCTGTAATCTGTTTTTTATTAAATTTGTTTCTTGCAGTGTTTTCTAACACATTGTAATGTCCTCTGTGAGCTCCCAAACCTCCCCTTTTCCTGCTCACTTTTGTTTGTTTGGAATGAGCAGTGAAGTGCACTATTCTATGCACGCTACACATTCCATAGTACATAATCTGTGGTCCATCTTGGGAGCGAGCATGAGAGGGTGGCTATGGTCATACATACAGTGAGACCATATAAAGGCCCAATGACACTAGAATGGAGTGCGGGAAACCTGCGTTCCTGCGCGATCTACAGCGAGAATCAGTACAAAGTTAACGAAACCTCAAACAGGTTGTAAATGCAGTGCATTTCAAAAAGTAATGCATGTTTTTAGTGTGGTACAATGTTCCTGTGTGATTCCAATGCATTTCCTAGTGTGAATGGGCCCTAAAATTAGCCACCATCAAACAAGAATCCAGAACACAGCATGAAAAAGAAATTTGGGGCAGGTTGAGAGCAATAGAATGCACTATTTGAAGTAAGAATATATATTTGAATGGATTGTTTTTCTTTTAAACCAGACTTTAGCTTCACTTTAAGCAGTAAAGCTTGACCACCAGCCTGATAGTTGAACATATTCAGGAACTTGTACTAGTAGCATTAAAAATACATTTAAAGCTGTATTAAACCCAAGAACAAAAAATAATATATTGCAGCTTACCATTTCTTAAGTGTCTGTATTCATTTTCCCTTTTTCAGGCTTTTTCCTTTATTTTCACCTGTTGATTTTTCCAGTGAGTCGTTAATTTTCAACACAGCAAACTGTAAGAGGATTTGGACAAAGTCACTGACAGAGGTGCTTACAGGAGTCAACTTTTACTCATATGTAAAATTTATAGAGCCATTTCACAACACAGAAACAGATCCATCCAGATGCATTTCTGCAACGCGTTTTTGATGCATTCCCCATCCTTTATCTTCATGTTACATAGGGACGTGCTGCATGTTCTATTTTCTTTCTGCACTGGAATGCACTGACTGCACTGTTGTGAACAATGCCATTGGAACCCATATAACCTATTGTCCATGCGGTTTTTGATGCAGAAAAACTGGACTGCATATGATGTGAGCCTGCCCGTATCCTAAAAGAAAAAATGTATTCTGACAACAGGGGCTCCCCCTTCTCAGAATACACAGATCAACACTGCAGCTATTGGCTAGAATCACTGATTGAATGCTGGTTTTCTAATGTGACCATTCACCAGAAGCTGGCCATTAGACAGGCTTCTTTTGAACAGAGAAAAGTACACATGGAACAAAAGTTGGCTGGTTCCAGCTGCAAGTCCATTTACATCAGCTAGTCCTCTCTCTAGATTAACAATGTACAAGGGCATCTCCGTTACTTCTCCATCCAGAGTGGAGACACCCTGAGACGTGTGTTACTGGCCTAAACACCAGGTGAAAATAAAGGAAGAGAAGCCTAAGAAAAAGAAGCCACCACATTTAAAGTGGTAGTAAAGTCTTTTTTTTCACTTGTACCTACAGTTAAGCCTATAATAAGGCTTACCTGTAGGTACTGTAAATATCTCCTAAACTTTCACAGTTTAGGAGATATTTATGTGTAAAAGACACCGGTGCATGCACTCTGAAGGAATGGCATGCCCGTGCCGTTTCTTCAGAGCTGGGTGACTCCCGCGCATGTGTGGGGGTGACATCATCGCGGCTTGGCCATATAAGCCACTGGAATCCAGTGAAGATGAAAGCTCTGTCAGTGGTGACAACGTGCCACGGAGGTCTTCATTTTAAGGTACGTTTTTCACATGATGTGTGTGACGGGAGCGACTTTTGGGGGTGGGGGGACCCCTGTGTCATCTCCCCAAATCATTATGTTTATCCCACCCTGTGCCTGTTTAAGGGTACAGGGTGTGTATGTGAATGTCCCAGTATTGTCCATTTGTGTGTTGTCCTTTGTCTAGGCCACATGGCTGTCCATTGTTTGTTTGCCATGTGCTCCCCCCCATGGTGCTGTGCCTTCCTGTCCAGCAAACTATTATTGGATGTACTGTTTGTGTATTGGTGTGGGGGTTGGTCAATGTCCTTTGCCGCATTGCTGCATCCCATTGTTCTGTGTCTTGGGTTGGTTGGGGTGGTTCCCTGTAGCCCTTCCCACTGATAGGGCGGGCTGATGATGTATTTCCTGTTCCTTGTTGTGTTTCCCCGCCCTCTGTATATATTCTGTGTTTTGTGTTAAAATAAAGGGTTGGCTTCCTGTATTAAGCAGAGCTGGGTGCTGTCTTTTTCCTGAGGGATTTCAAGGGCGTGGTCCGTGGATGGTGTTCGGACAGGGGAAGTTGTGCTATAACGGAAAAACTCAGTGCGGTCTGGGTTCCGGTTCCGTTACAATGTGCTAGTATGCAATGCATATTTGCACGTTATGACATTGTCTTGCAGTTGTTTGTTTGTTTTTTTTTAACCACTTGCCTACCAGGCACTTATACCCCCTTATTTACCAGGCCAATTTTCAGCTTTCAGCGCTGCCGCACTTTGATTGACAATTGCGCGGTCATGCAACATTGTACCCATATGAATTGTTGATCATTTTTTTCTCACAAATAGAGCTTTCTTTTGGTGGTATTTAATCGCCACTGGGCGCTTTACTTTTTGCGCTATAAATAAAAAAAGTGCAAAAAATTTGAAAAAAAAAAGTTTCTTTGTTTCTATTATAAAATTTTTCAAACAGGTATTTTTTATCCTTTACTGATGTGCGTTGATGAGGCAGCACTGATGGGCACTGATAGGCGGCACTGATGGGCACTGATAGGCAGCACTAAAGGGCACTGATAGGCAGTACTAATGAGGTGGCACGGATAGGCGGCACTAATATGCAGCACTGATAGGCGGCACTGATAGGTGACACTGATGATGGGTACTGATAGACGGCACTGACTGGTGGCACTGACTGGCACAACCCCTGGGCACTGACTGGCAGCACTGCTGGGCTGCACTGGTGGGTGGCACTGGTGGGCGGCACTGGTGGGTGGGCACAGGTGGGTGGCACTGGTGGGCACAGGTGGGTGGGCACAGGTGGGTGGCACTGCTGGGCAAAGGTAGGTGGCACTTCTGGGCACAGGTGTGTGACACTGCAGAGTGGCACAGGTGGGTGCACTGCTGGGCACAGGTGGGTGATCTGCTGGGCACAGGTGGGCGGAGCTAGTGGGCGCACTGCTGGGCACAGGTGGGCGGAACTTGCGGGTGGCACTGCTGGGCACCGATCATCAGGGCACTGATCATCAGTGTCCTGATGATCGGTGCCGATCCCCGCTGTGACAACTGCCGGTTCTCGGCAGTACTTTCCTCACGATCTGACAGCGTGAGGAAAGTGCAGCCGAGAACCGGCACTTGCATTTCCCTCTGATCAGCGTGTCATTGGACACCGCTGATCACGTGGTAAAAGGCCGCTGTGATTGTGATCCGTAGGACACAGCGATCACGGAGATCGCCGGGTGCGCGCCCCCTGGGGCGCGCAGGAGAGCGCGTTCTGGGAGGACGTCATATGACGTCCACTCAGAACTGGCCGGCCGCAGTGTATCCGTCATTCGGCTATCTGCGGTCGGCAACTAGTTAAAGGTCACAGTTTACTACCTCTTTAAGAGTTTGTTGTAAAATCAATCTAACATTTTGTTTTTGGGTTTTATACTGCTTTAATTATCTTTAGTACATAACTGAATGAAATTGTGGTCTTTACATATGTAGCTGAAGTTCTGCTTTATGTCAGACACGTAAGCACAATAGAATTACTTTTTAAAACAGATGATTGCATAAATCTTCTGACATCATCCTCTGCAGAGTGTGCATATCTCCCCAGAAGACCAACCAACACCCTGTACCTGCAAACATTTGCTGGAGGCCATACAAATTATTAGCATTTCCCAATCTGACTAGAATAGATCAGGGCAAGGGACCATAATCCCACATCTGGGGGATCCTTTAAGATCTCTGAGAGCTGTCACCTGTTCATGGTGGTGTGGATGTTGTTGAAGGGCTTTTCCCTTCTTGTTGACAGAAGATTTACAGTATATATTCTTATGTTCATTTTGTGCTCTCCTTGAGAGATTCAGATTTTGCTTGATGCTGGTCATTAGGTTTACTAGTTTACAGGGGTCTCTATTTAGTTGTGGTGTGATCACAGAGACACAGCATGGCCTTGTTTCTACAGTTCCCACATGGAAAACACAGGGCCTCCTTACTATGATCCCAGCAGTGGGGTGAAAAAGGAAAAGTGAGCTGGAGAAGACAGCATGAAAGTGAACCTGTTACTTTTCTCTCATGTAGCTAGACAGTAATCTGAACCAATGATCTCAAGATTTATGGAAAGTCTTGCCGTGTACAATACACCAAGTCTGATGCATTATGCTCTAAATCTATAGTGTCTGTGTTACTGCTACTGTAATCTTTACATACCAGAGAGAAAAGTGTGTACAGGTTAATGTGAAATATCTGCAGTCGTAGAACCCAGGAACAGCAACACTTGCCCTGTGGCAGGCTCTGTGGATCTTACCTACTATCTAATATTCAGGAACAATGACCTCTACCCTCTGCCAGTTCTTTGAATCTTCACTGCAATCAGGATCAGCTACACCTACCTTCCACCAGGTTCCATGGATCTTTCCTTCCATTAAATATTCAGGAACAGAGACGTCATAGATAAGTTCATAGACTGGCCATAGATAAGTATTTCTGTTTGTTCAGCCAGTGGGCTGAAGAAAGAAAAAAGAAATGTATTCCTCCATCCATCCAAGAGAGGTGTATGTTGGAATCCCCGCACCGCAGCTTTGTATTCTGATAGCCAGACCCAGTGCTGACAGAATACAATGATGAGCAGCCAAAAGAGTAGGCCACAGGTGCCCAGGACTAAGACCTGATTCACACTACACCGTGTTCCAAATTATTATGCAAATTATATTTTTCTCATTTACCTAAATAATTGATGTAAATAACAGTCAGCATAATTCTCATGTTATCAACTATTAAGAGTACAATTCACATTTTATTGAACAAACCTCCTAATGATAACAGTATTTTTTTTAAACATAAAACACTTACAATGCACTGTTCCAAATTATTACGCACAGTAAGTTTCAAAACACTTTATAGGTTGTAAAGAACTGAAAATTGTCATTTGTTGTGTTTGCAGCATATTTTCTGAAATCAAAAGCTATTTCAATCAAACTTTTAACAACATTTTAACTTTTTAAACATTTTAACAGGTCACATTACATTGTAACATAGGACCCCTTATATGATAGCAGCTTCACAAGTCTTGCAACCATTGAACTTGTGAGTTTTGGACAGTTTCTGCTTGAATTTGTTTGCAAGATGTCAGAATAGCCTCCCAGAGCTGCTGTTTGGATGTAAACTTCCTCCCACCCTCATAGATCTTTTGCTTGAGGATGCTCCAATAGGATTGAGGTCAGGGGAGGATGGAGGCCACACCATGACTTTCTCTCCTTTTATCGCTATAACAGCCATTTGCAGCATGAGATGGTGCATTGTCACGTATGAAGATGATTTTATTACGGAAAGCATAGTTCTTCCTTCTGTACCAGGGAAGAAAGTGGTCAGTCATAAACTCCACATACTTTGCAGAGGTCATCTTTACACCTTCAGGGGCTCTAAAGGGGCCGACCTGTTCTGTTCCCATGATTCCGGCCCACAACATGACTCCACCACTGCCTTGCTGACGTCGCAGCCTTGTTGGAACAGGGTGGCCATCCACCAACCATCCACTACTCCATCCATCTAGACCATCCACGGTTGCACGGCACTCATCAGTGAACAGGACTGTTTGAAAATTAGTCTTCATGTATTTTTCTGCCCAATGCAGCCGTTTCTGCTTGTGAGCATTGGTTAGTGGTGGCCGAATAGAAGGTTTATGCACAGTTGCAAGACTCTGGAGGACTCTACACCTTGATGTCTGTGGGACTCCAGAGGCACCAGCAGCTTCAAATATCTGTTTGCTGCTATGTAATGGTATTTTAGCAGCTGCTCTCTTGATCTGATGCATGGATCTGGCAGAAATCTTCCTCAATGTGCCTTTATCTGCACAAACCCGTCTGTGCTCTGAATCAGCCACAAATCTCTTAATAGTGCGATGATCACGGTTACGTTTTCGTGAAATATCGAATGTTTTCATACCTCGTCCAAGGCATTGAACTATTTCACTCTTTTCGGCAGCAGAGAGATCCTTTTTCTTCCCCATATTGCTTGAAAATGGTGCTCTGCTTAATAATGCGGAACACCGTCCTTTAGTAGTTTTTCCTTAAATTGGGCTCACCTGCCAATCTAATTATCACAGGTGTCCGAGATTGTTTTCAGTGATCAAAAGAGCCCTGACACACAATGCCATCCATGAGTTAAACTGAAAAACAAAATATTTAATGTTTGTGACACTTAAATAGAATTTGCATAATAATTTGGAACGCAGTGTAATGCAATGCGAGAAACGCAACAAATGCTGTGCTTTTCCTGCACCGCATTGCAATCATATGGTGTTAAATTAATGACACCTCAAAACAGATCGCAAAATGCTGTGCGATTGCCAAAAATCAGATCGCACGGGTGAGAACACCCATGCGATGTAAATCAGGTATGGAAATAAAAAGTATACTGCAGATGCGATGCAATTTGAGCCATACTAAATGTATGGCTCACACCGCACAGATATTGCATGTGATGTGCACAGCAATGCGGTGCGATTCCTATACGAATCACTGGCGGTGTCCCGCACTACACATGTGTGAACATAAAGAATATACCAATACCAAAGGTGCCCAGAACTACTAAGATATGTTTTAACCCCCCAAAATGACATACCAGTACCATGGGTGCCCAGGACTATCAAGATATATACAATGTCCAAATGACATGCCAATACTACAGCTACCCAGGACTACCATGATATGGCATTCCCCCGAATGACATACCAATACCATGGGTGCCGAGGAATACCAGGATACTTTACACCACCAAATGACATTACAATCTCAGTGGTGCCCAGGACTACCAGGATACATCTCAACTCCAAATGATATACCAATATCACAGGTGCCCAGGACAACCAGGATATGTCTCATCTCCGTATGACACCAATTCCACAGGTGCCCAGGATAACCAGGATATGTCTCATCTCCGTATGACATACCAATTACACAGGTGCCCAGGATATGTATGACCTACCATGTATGAATGACCTACCAGCATCACAGGTGCCCAGGATTACCAGGATATATCTCCCCTATGAATGACCTACCAGCATCACCGGTTCCCAGGACTAACAGAAGACATCTCAACCCCAAATGTCATACTGATACCGCAGGTGTCTAAAACTATCAGAGGACATCTTACCCCTTCATGACATACAAATGCCACAGGTGCCTAGGACTACCAGGATATGCCTCCCTGAGGAATGGCATACCAGCATTAGAAGAAACCGGTCACACTGCTACTATTCACTTCTGTAAATGAGCTTTTCTTAGCACCCAGCCAGATACAGGCTCCTTCACTGCTGCAGTTTGCTTTAACATAGGGATCAGTCTCTTATTTGCTCCATTTTGGACTTTTAAATATATCATTGAAAATGTTTTGTTATATCTGTTTAATGAGTGCAAAAAAACCTGTTGATCCTGCCGGATATCTTGCAAGCTTGATAACTTTCTGTTCTCTCTGTCTGTGCTGCACTCTTATCAGTTACATTGTTCCCAGCTATAGGGTATGAGCCCAGGAGTTGTGTAAAGTACCAGTACAGACGTATGTTCCAAAAACAGTATGCATGTACTATTTCTCCATACACCTCTTGGGAATATTTCCTTTTACTTCTTCCAGCTCTGAGCAGTTGCCGAAGGCGGGACACCCCTGCAGATGCTCCTCATTTTTCCTCTTGACACATTAGGGTAAAAAGCAATCTGGAGAAATCTGAAATAAAATCTTTTGATCTTTTGTTGGATGGCGGGGCCCCTGGAAGTGTATAGTGCGGACATGGAAGCCAGGCTGAGACGCGGTGCATGAAAGGAGTGCCAAGATGGCTTTACTGAATACCCCGCTGTCCCATTCAGGCCCAGCCAGAGGGGGCCCACTATGGGCTTTGATCTGTATGAGCTGCAAAGAAAAGTAGGAACTAATCCTGGAAGTACATTGGAGGAGAGGCTTGTCTAACGTTAACCTGTTCCCTGCTGATATAACACACACCACTATTCACAGTTTAACCTCTGACCCTGCCGCAGGCTGATGACTAATTGTGAGCCACACCCCCTGCTGGGGACATCTTAACACCTCCACTGATGGTTGTAAAAACATTATCCAGAGTGCTAACAAGTCCATCCTCATCCCCTGCCTCAGGTGTATTACTGTGTATATCCTGTACTATATATATAATGGAGGTGAGTGATTCTATACAGGCTTATATGTGGACAATACTCCTTTACAAATTCACAATTCTGTTTTACTAGAGTGACATCACTTCTTTCCAGATATGTTACAATATGGAGTGACATTGCTGCTCTCCAAATATTTTATAATATTCAAGAGTTACATTGCCTTTCTTCGTGACATCACCACTCTCCAAATATAAACTATTTTATACAGGCATAACATCTCCATATATAAATTATATTTTAAAATAGTGACATCACCACTCTCCAGATACAGGGTAATTATACAGGAGTCATATCACCGTTCTCCAGATATGTTATATTATACAGGAGTGATATCACCGTTCTCCAGATATGTTATATTATGCAGGAGTGACATCACCATTCTCCAAATATAAGCTATATTATTCAGGAGTCACTTCACTGCTCTCCAAATATGTTATATTATGCAGAAGTGACATCACCGCTCTCCAAATATACATTACAATATATGCAGGAGTGACGTTGCCGCTCTCCAGATATATGCCCCCCAAACTCACTCATCCATGTCTTTATGGACCTTGCTTTGTGCACTGGTGCGCAGTCATGTTGGAAAAGGAAGGACCATCCCCAAACTGTTCCCACAAAGTTGGGAGCATGAAATTGTCCAAAATGTCTTGGTATGCTGACGCCTTAAGAGTTCTCTTCACTGGAACTAGGGGGCCAAGCCCAACCCCTGAAAAACAACCCCACACCATAATCCCTCCTCCACCAAACTTTACACTTGGCACAATGTAGTCAGGCATGTACCGCTCTCCTGGCAACCGCCAAACCCAGACATGTCCATCAGACTGCCAGACAGAGAAGCGTGATTGGTCACTCCAGAGAACACATCTCCACTGCTCTAGAGTCCAGTGGTGGCGTGCTTTACACCACTGCATCCCACGCTTTTTGCACTTGTTGATGTAAGGGTTGGAAGCAGCTGCTCGGCCATGGAAACCCATTCCATGTAGCTCTCTACACACTATTGTTGTGCTAATCTGAAGGCCAAGTTTGGAGGTCTTTAGCTATTGACTCTGCAGACAGTTGGTGAGTTCAGTGCACTGTGTGCTTCAGTATGCGCTGACCCCGCTCTGTCATTTTATGTGGCCTACCACTTGGTGGCTGAGTTTCTGTTGTTCCCAGTTGCTTCCACTTTGTTATAATACCAATAACAGTTGACCGTGGAATATTTAGTAGTAAGGAAATGTCACGGATGGACTCATTGCACAGGTGGCAACTTATCACCAGGGGAGTATTTACCACAAGGAAAACAAGGCATTTGCCTAGGGCGGCATTTTTCAGGGGGGGGGCAGCACTGTGATGGAAGAAGGGACACACGCAGCATGGGGGCCTGATGTGTTCCGAGAGATGCTGTGGGTTTCATGACGGTGTATGCACAGCCCGACTCTTGTTCCTGGGGATATCCGGAGCTGTGAAGGTGTGTCTTTCTCTCTCTCACCAAGGGGGATGGTGACTGGTGTATGGGGGGCAGTGGTAGTGGAAGGCTCGGGTGGAGGGCAGGGGTGTTCTTGGTCAATGTCAGGCTTTTTCTGTGGAGGGCGCCAATTTTTGTGTTGTCTAGGGCAGCACAAAACCTAAAAACACCACTGCCTATCACGGTACCACGCTTGTATTCACTGAGCTCCTGAGAGCGACCCATTCTTTTAAAAATGTTTGTAGAAGCAGTCTGCATGCCTAGGAGCTCGATTTTATATACCTGTGGCCATGGAGGTGATTGAAACACCTGAGTCCAATGATTTGGAGGGGTGAAACAATACTTTTGTCAATATAATGTATATTATACAGGAGTGATATAACCGCTCTCCAAATATAAATTATTTTATACAGGAGTGACATTGCCTTCTCCAGATATACGTTATATTATAGAGGAGTGACATCACCGCTCTCCAAATATAAATGATTTTTTTTACTGGAGTGACATCATCACTCTCTGGATATGAATTATATTATAAAGGAGTGACATCACTGCTGTCCAGATATAAGTTATATTATACTTTAGTGACATCACCGCTGTCCAAATATCTGAGATAAAGGAGCATTGCAGAACCGCATAAAAAGAAATATAAACCAGTGCAGCAGCTACAGTATCTAAATGATACCTGTACCAATTAAGAAATATTTTTAAACTGACAGTGCTATCTACAATTTATCTACTAATACTTTATCAGATAGTTTGTAGATAGTGCTGACACTTTAAACATATAAGGACTGAGATGCCTTGCTTTTAAATGACACAGTCATATAAATCCTGGTGACTATGCAGTTCTTGGTGTTCACACGTGTCTGACACAAATCAACCCCTGATGCAGCCTCTGACTTTGTGACTTATAATGTTGCAGTCTGATCACTGCGGGAGAGGAGACTGAGGAAATGCTTCTTTCTGAGTGCAGCAGACTGAAGACATCATCTCAGTCAAGGCAAAGTCACTAACTGGAGCTCAAGGATGGTTTTTTATTGATAAAAGGTGGAGCTTTTCTGAAAAATAATACCGTTGCTGTATATTGTGACATGTCAGGAATGTTTTCATGCTGACTTGTAAAGTAACAGACAGGTCCTTTTATTTGGAATTCAGATTGTAAGAAAGTAGTGTGAAGTGTGTCACAAGCGTTAGGTGATGCTCCAGTGCAATTCATGCACATGTATTTATAAGGAGCCTGAGAGCCATTTTACACTTTTAATAGCCAAAGTCCCACCTAAGAGCTAGAAAACCTCTGCACATCTCTGAAACTAGCTTAACTTTTTTTTTTCTTTTGGCTGACTAACAGGTTTTCTTGTTTTTAAATACATTGTTAATAGCTTGCACACTTTTTTTAATTTCATTTGTGTTACATCATTAATTAGATTGTGAGCTCTGTAGGGAAAACATGGCTGTTATTGCAGCCCCAACCTGTTGTTATTATGACATCACATCCGCTGTGGCTTTAATCATACGAGAGGCGGTTTCCTCAGCCGTAGCTCTGCCCCCAGGGGTTTAGCACCGCCGGTCAGGGGAGCCTTGCGCGGCCTCAAACACTTGCAACATTTTGACAATTTGTAGTTGATATTCTTGTATTACCCTTTTAAGACCCTAATAATAGGTTTTTCTTCAGCGCTGTATTCAAACATTAAAGGCGGTGAATTCCTCAGTCACCTGTGTTCATTTATGACTAATTTATTATGGAACATATCATAAACTGCTTCTGACATCCAGGCCTCTTCTTGCTCATAAATCTGTTTCCACGTGTTTACATAACTTGCGCTGAAGTTCAGGAAGGGACCTCCAGAGCTGGGGGGGATTTAACCCCTCGCTGTGACCTAGCGCAGGTATGGGAGCCTGATCGGGAAACATTGGTCTCCATAAACCACAGACAGATGTGTCAGTGATTCAGGTACCATCCAGACGTGTTCTGTGGCTAGTTATTTCTCGGAGAGAAATTCTGCTAGAAGCCATGACGTAGAATATGATGCAACACAGTTACTGGTGCTAATCTGACTATGCCATGGCGAATAATTAAAAAGAAGAGACGCATATCCCTCTGCATATTTCCTGATGTTGCAGCAACCTTCCATCTGGTCAGCCAGATGATGGTATTCTCAATGCTGCATCAAGGTCCTTTAACAGTTAAAGTGATACTAAACACATGCGTTTTAATTTACATTATCCCTTATCTTTTTGTATGTGGATGATGGCTCTGTAATTACTTTAATTAAAAAAACAAAAACATTTAAGTATCTTTTTTCCAAATCTATATACAGCTGTTACATAACCCATCTCTTTCCCAGCCTGTCTGCAGGGAAACAGTGGCAGGAGTTTCTAGTCCTCTGCTACTGGTCACATATTCAAAATAAAAATAAAAAAACAGCTTTTGGGATACAGAGTAAAAATAAATAATATCAATAACAGTGATGTCACTAGTGTTGGTGTCACCTGACGCGGTAAAACATGATTCACCCCCCCAATAGTTTTTGCAATCTGTGTTTGGGGTGTTAAGTTTGCACTGACATCCGCAGCAGATTGTAAGGGCAGCGCAATTAGAATGCGGTGCGGGAAGCTGTATGGGAACGTGGCTTTCCCTCACCCCATTCTAGTGTGAAAGACCCTAAAACTCTGAAGTAGTCCTATTCACACCGGGATAGTGGAGCAGGGAACTCTCTCAGGGTCTGTTCACATTAGTACTCGATGCAGGAAACCCATGTTTCGTGCATGTTTCCCACACAGCATTCCAAACGCACTGCAATTGCGATCTGCAGCATGTGTCAGCGCAAAGTTCAGGACACCCCAAATGCAGGTTGCATTTGCAGTGTGTTTGCCCGGACTGGGTCGCATGGTACAGAAATTCCATGCAATCCAGTTGTAGTGCATTTCCATAAGTAGTGCACACACTACTTTTGGTGTGGTGTGGTATGATTTCAGCCCATTTGAAATGAATGGGCTGAAATCACACTGCACTCACATCAAATGTGAATCGCACAGGAAGTCACAGTGTGTTCCAGTGCGATTCATAGTGTAAATGGGCCCTCAAGCTGTGAAAAGAACCCTTTTCCAAGGACACTGTTGGTAGTGACACTGGTCCGTGTACATCTGACACTGTTGGTAGTGACACTGGTCCGTGTACATCTGACACTGTTGGTAGCGACACTGGTCTGTGTACATCTGGCACTGTTGGTAGTGACACTGGTCTGTGTACATCTGGCACTGTTGGTAGTGACACTGGTCCGTGTACATCTGACACTGTTGGTAGTGACACTGGTCCGTGTACATCTGGCACTGTTGGTAGTGACACTGGTCCGTGTACATCTGACACTGTTGGTAGTGACACTGGTCCGTGTACATCTGACACTGTTGGCAGTGACACTGGTCCGTGTACATCTGGCACTGTTGGTAGTGACACTGGTCCGTGTACATCTGACACTGTTGATAGTGACACTGGTCCGTGTACATCTGACACTGTTGATAGTGACACTGGTCCGTGTACATCTGACACTGTTGATAGTGACACTGGTCCGTGTACATCTGACACTGTTGATAGTGACACTGGTCCGTGTACATCTGACACTGTTGATAGTGACACTGGTCCGTGTACATCTGACACTGTTGATAGTGACACTGGTCCGTGTACATCTGACACTGTTGATAGTGACACTGGTCCGTGTACATCTGACACTGTTGATAGTGACACTGGTCCGTGTACATCTGACACTGTTGATAGTGACACTGGTCCGTGTACATCTGACACTGTTGATAGTGACACTGGTCCGTGTACATCTGACACTGTTGATAGTGACACTGGTCCGTGTACATCTGACACTGTTGATAGTGACACTGGTCCGTGTACATCTGGCACTGTTGATGTTGACCCTGGTCTGCATAAACTTTATGTAGTAGATGGTGACACTGGTCTGGATACATCTGACACTGCTGGTGGTGATGGTTATCCAGGTACATCAGACAATGTTCATGTTCACACTGTACTGTGTTCTAAGTAATTGCTGGAGTTTCAATAAGAATTTACCTGAGGCTGAACATAGACCATTAACCTCTCCGTGGTGTTTGGTTTTCTGTCCCACTCACCTGTTTGAAATTTTTTCAGCTTGTCACAGAAAGAAGAAGAGTTTCTAACACTCAGAGATAACATTTCTGCTGTGCAGGAGAAGAACCAGACATTGCAATCCACCCTGGCTGCTCTGAGACTGGAGGCAGAGGAGAGTCAGAGGAAAGCAGAGAAGTATTACTGCTATATATTATGTAGATTATTGATAGAAGAAGAAGTATCGCTGTTATATATTGTGTAGATGATTGACACATGTTCAATATTGTCCAGAAGACAATGTGCATATCAACCTTCACCCAGCCAATCAAATGTTTATTTCATGACATATGTTTATCAGATGAATGGTTGACGATAGTTTAAATAACATTAGTGGCCTTGAAGATCAGCTTTTATGTTTTTCTTTTCTCCAGCCCCCTCCTTATTTTAGCATACATTGGGGTTGATTTACTAAAACTGCATGATGCAAAATCTGGTGCAGCTCTGCATAGAAACCAATCAGCTTCCAGGTTTTTTTTGTCAAAGCGCAATTGAACAAGCTGAAATTAGAAGCTGATTGGCTACCATGCACAGCTGCACCAGATTTTTCACTCTCCAGTTTTAGTAAATCAACCCGACTTTGTTAGACTGTGCATCGCACAAAGTATTTCTTCCTCTGGCAGTTGTATTGCAGCCCCTATAAATGTGTCTGAGGCACCTCTGACCACATCAGCACCTCTGTCTTCGGGGAAAGTTTTCGGAGTTCAGGTGAAAGTGCGTCCAGAGTTCATACAGAGGCCAGAGGGAATGTCGCTAATCCCGCCTTAGTGTGTCAAGTCTCTGGAGACCTATTTGTGAGGGATTTCAAGGTGTTTAACAATTACTGCAAGATTACGGAGCCCTTAGATCTGGTCTTGTGTAAAGTGTAACTAGAGAGGAATGTGAGCAGCAGATCAGGGCGCGAATCTCAAATCATTTCCACATTATTATCCGATGTCACCGATGTGCAGAGAAAGAACAGAGCTCACTGCTGGAGGAGTCTTAGCTGCTTCACTTAACTACACAGTGACAAAGAGAACTACATCAGAGTTTATAGAGGCTTAAAGAATAACTAAAGGCAAAACTTTTATTTTAGATTTTGCAAGAGCAGAAAGAGGTTAGAACACCTATTAGGTTTTATTACTGTCTGTGTCCCCAATAGGGAGATTCACCTTCTCTATTTCCAAAGGGTAAAATCAACTTTACAGTTCAACACAAGCGCAGACACTCCACCCATGTTCCTCCTAACATGTTTCACTCGCTATGATTAACATGCTCTATAATTAAGCACCAGTAGGGGGTGAAACAGTTTAGAAGGAAGATCCTGGATGGAGTTTGTGCTTGTGCTAAATAATAAAGTTGATTTTAAAGTATAACTAAAGACATGTTTTTTAGTTTTGGATACAGCGCAGAGGGATTAGAACCCCTGTCAGGTTTTTATTGCTGTCAGTGCCCCCATTAGGGAGATTCACCCTTTCTGTTCATCCTGTTTACCAATATTATTGAAAGTAAAAGAAAATCCTAAATTTTGGGTTGTTCGCAGAAAAGTAATAGCGGGGAAGTCTTCTAATGGGGACATTAATTCTGATGACCTAGGGCCCCACATGATTTTCTTAATTTGCAGGGATTTCCTCTCACTTCCTGTTTTGGCTGTGGGACAGGAAGTGAAGGTAAATCTGCCTAATGGAACGCAGGTGGAATTAAAATGTGACAGCGGTTATAACCTTCCTTATTCTATGCAAAATAAAAAAAAATAAAGTTTTGTCTATAGTTCTGCATTAACCAATAGTTGGCTATAGCAAAGGACATGCAGCATGACGATGGCAAATATAGAAGGCACTATACTATAGGAATCCATCACCCCATTTGCTTATTGTGGCCTATATTACCGCAACCATAATCTCAAATAATAAAGTGATTGCAAAGGTTCAGATTTTTTTTTTTTTTTTTTAAATAACAAACATGTCCTACAATCTGTTCTTTGCAATGGTTTTGCACAGAGCAGCCCGATCCTCCTCTTTTTCGGGTCCCCCCTGGTGCTCCAGGCCCTTTCCCCACTGCTGAGTGCCCCCAGGACAAGCTGCTTGCTCTGGGGGCACTTGTGCATGCTCGCTCCTGAGCCACCTCTGTGTGCCTATGAAAGACGCAGAGCATGGCTCTGCTGCACCCCCCCTCCTCCTCCTCTCTCGCTGTTATTGACAGCAGTGGGAGCCAATGGCTCCTGCTGCTGTGTCTCAACCAATGAGGAGGCAGAGACCCAGGAGAACATCTGCTCTCGTGCACATTGCCGGATCAGACTCAGGTAAGTATAAGGCGGGGGGGCGCAGGAGGGAGCTGCACACTGAAGGTTTTTTTACCTTCATGCATTGAGTGCGTGAAGGTAAAAGACATTCAGCCTTTAGAACCACTTTAAATGGATTTGAGATTGAAACGCCACAACACAGAATATTAGTTCAGATAATTTGTTTTCAAGTGTAAACTCAAATAGAAGCCAAAGCATTTCAGGGGTCAGCGCTGCCCCTCTTCATTAGGTCTTGTGGACTAATTCAACCAGCTTCTCATGATTACTGTGCTTTTTTATTTGGTTAAAATACCACATATATTGTATCTTTGAACCCAGCCCACTCATTTACAGTATTCCTTATCCATAATCCCTGATAATAGGGAGTTCTGGCCCCTTAGAAATGTGTTGGCTTCCATTGGACTAAAATAATTATCTGGACTATTTACCTGTCGTGTGGCACCTTAATCTTACATCCATTCAGTTGCATAGCATTCCAAGTAAACTGTGCAGAAGATCCTTTGGTGTGTAGTAGGGATGCATTAATATCGATATCGGTGCCGATACCGAGTATTTTCATGAGTACTCGTACTCGTGAAAATACTCCCGCCACCTTAACCAATACTTTGCGGTGCGATTTGCGTTAATGGATGCAAATTTCACAGCAAAGATTAGCATGTGAATCCTGTCCAAATTGCATGCGGTTTCCCTACTGCTCCTGTGTGAACCCAGGCGCGGTGCACACAGGAGCGGTGCGGGAAACCTCCCTGCAGGCATCCCATGTTGATTCTCAGTGGTAGGAGAGTGTAGAAAGCGGTGGGGATTTCAAATTGCCGCCACTTTCTTTCCTCTCCTTACAGCGATGACAGTTTGGGCTAGATGGCATCTGATCGGTCAGCAGATGGACAGGAATTGCATTCCTGTACAAATCGCATGCTATTCTTTGTGGTGCAATTTGCATCCATTAATGCAAATTGCACTGCAATGTATTGGTACTCGGTATTGACGTGTACTTGACTGAAAGTATCACTACTCATACTCGCCAATAAAAAAACGGTATTGGTGCATCCCCAGTGTGTAGAAGCTGCCAGCCCAGAATCCAAACACAGTTAAAGCAATACTATAACACTACTGGATAGAAACTAATAGGTTAATCCTAGGGTTCTAGCGCTAGCCATCCATTCATCCAGGTAATTTCATGTCCAGTAGCATAGGATAGATGATTCTGCAGTATAGGTACTCATTGTAACCTGTATTACTGCAGCCAACAAGTCACAAATTTAAACCTGATTCCAGAATCAGCCTGCTAATATTTCTAGAAATATGGAGGAAATATGTTCCTAACCCTAAGTGACTCCACATCTAGGATCTCATTGATGGGCACTGCAAATACTTTGCTTGAATGTTATAATATAATATGGTATTAAAAATGTAATAAATACAGTATTTAAAACATTTTTAAAATTTTAAAAATGTAAATGAGCTGCTATAGCTCTCAGGAGCCTTTTAAAAACCATATTGCCTTCTTTATTGACTTCAACACTTTTCCCAAAAATTTTAAAATTTCTGCAAAATGACAATTTTTGGCTTAAAGTGGTTCTAAAGGTTCAAGGTTTTTTACCTTCACGTATTCTATGCATGAAGGTAAAACAACCTTCTGTGTGTAGCAGCCCCCTCCCCCAATACTTAGCTGAGCCCCCTCTTGATTCAGCGATGTCCATGAGAGCCTCAGCTCACTCTCACTCCTGATTCAGCATCGGCTCCCACTGCTATCAATCACAGCCAGTGAGCCAATCAGGAGAGGGAGGGGGTGGGGACAAGCCATGGCTCTGTGTGTGAATGTATTTTTGTGTGGTGGTCTATTGTTTCTGGGGAGGTCTGTTGTTGATGGGGGTTGCTTGCTGCTGGAAGGGATCTACTGTTGAAGGAGGGGTCCATTGTCTGTTGTTGCTAGCTGCTGGAGAGTCTATTGATGCTGGCTGCTGAAAGATCTGTTGTAGCTGCTAGGAGGATATTTTGTTTTGGGGGCCAATATTTGCTGGAGGAATCTATCGTTGCTGGGGAGGGGTCTATTGTCTGCTTCTCTTGTTATCATTAACAAATTTCATACAAATTATTTAGCACCACAAAATTATACTTAGCGCTGTATTCTCTAAAAGTGGCGGTACTGGGAGGTGGGTAGGAGGTAGAACCAAGTGACAGTGTGTAAGGGGTGGAGACAAGTGACTCAGAATGGAGAGTTCTTGCACCACGTTTTTGAGAAAAAAACCCTGTGTGTGTATGTATATATAATATATACAGTATATATATATATATATATACACACACACTGTAGATTATACGTGAACATGTGAGAAGTAGATGCCGACCCTCATCACTAATAAAATCTGTTATTAGAAAGCATATGAGGTGTAAATCTTTCATTGACCCTTTCTCCATTCATATACATCTGCTGCAATGACATATGCTTGTCCCAAGTACTGCACAAGAGGGATGCTGAAAGTGCACCTGTGTCCAAATATATGCTTAACAAATAATAAAAGAACTTTAAAAAAAAGTAATCAGTCACGTCTGTAACTCCAGACATTTTGCTCAGTTCACAAAACTAAAACCCTAGGAGAAGAATTCTATTTTTCAAAACAGAGATATTTTCAGCCAAAAAGATTTAAAAATCACAGCCACATGACTAAAATTAGGATCCTTGCATTAAAGATTTGTGAACTGAGTGAATTCATCCTCAAAGATCACAACAGAAATCATAGTTCATCTCCCTCAATTCTCTGTAAAGAGCATAATCTTGGCACTCGACTAGCCCTCTAATGTACAGTGGGGATCGAAAGTTTGGGCACCCCAGCTAAAAATTTGCATTAATGTGCATAAAGAAGCCAAGGAAAGATGGAAAAATCTCCAAAAGGCATCAAATTACAGATTAGACATTCTTATAATATGTCAACAAAAGTTAGATTTTATTTCCATTATTTACACTTTCAAAATAACAGAAAACAAAAAAATGGCATCTGCAAAAGTTTGGGCACCCTGCAGAATTTATAGCATGCACTGCCCCCTTTGCCAAGCTGAGACCTGCCAGTGTCATGGATTGTTCTCAATCATCGTCTGGGAAGACCAGGTGATGTCAATCTCAAAGGTTTTAAATGCCCAGACTCATCTGACCTTGCCCCAACAATCAGCACCATGGGTTCTTCTAAGCAGTTGTCTAGAAAACTGAAACTGAAAATAGTTGACGCTCACAAAGCTGGAGAAGGCTATAAGAAGATAGCAAAGCGTTTTCAGATGTCAATATCCTCTGTTCGGAATGTAATTAAGAAATGGCAGTCATCAGGAACAGTGGAAGTTAAAGCAAGATCTGGAAGACCAAGAAAAATATCAGACAAAACAGCTCGCAGGATTGTGAGAAAAACAATTCAAAACCCACGTTTGACAGCACGATCCCTCCAGAAAGATCTGGCAGACACTGGAGTTGTGGTACACTATTCCACTATAAAGAGATACTTGTACCTTCCATGATGTTCTTCATGGAAGAGTCATCAGAAGAAAACCTCTTCTACGTCCTCACCACAAAAATCATCGTTTGAACTTTGCAAATGAACATATAGACAAGCCTGAAGCATTTTGGAAACAAGTTCTGTGGACCGATGAGGTTAAAATTTAACTTTTTGGCCGGAATGAGCAAAGGTACGTTTGCAGAAGAAGGGGCACAGAATTTAATGAAAAGAACCTCTGTCCAACTGTTAAGCATGGGGTTGGATCAATCATGCTTTGGGGTTGTGTTGCAGCCAGTGGCACAGGGAAAGTCTCACGAGTAGAAGGAAAAATGGATTCAATAAAATTTCAGCAAATTTTGGATGGTAACTTGATGCCATCTGTGAAAAAGCTGAAGTTAAAGAGAGGATGGCTTCTACAAATGGATAATGATCCTAAACACACCTCGAAATCCACGGGGGATTACATCAAGAGGCGTAAACTGAAGGTTTTGCCATGGCCTTCACAATCTCCTGACCTCAACATAATTGAAAATCTATAGATAGACCTTAAAAGAGCAGTGCGTGACAGACAGCCCAGAAATCTCAAAGAACTGGAAGACTTTTGTAAGGAAGAATGGGCAAAGATACCTCAAACAAGAATTGAAAGACTCTTGGCTGGCTACAAAAAGTGTTTACAAGCTGTGATACTTGCCAAAGGGGGCAGTACAAGATATTAACTCTGCAGGGTGCCCAAACTTTTGCAGACGCCATTTTTTTGTTTTCTGTTATTTTGAAAGTGTAAATGATGGAAATAAAATCTAACTTTTGTTGACATATTATAAGAATGTCTAATCTGTAATTTGATGCCTTTTGGAGATTTTTCCATCTTTCCTTGGCTTTTTTATGCACATTAATACAAATTTTTAGCTGGGGTGCCCAAACTTTCGATCCCCACTGTACATACACAGCAGGTGCTGAAAGCTATAGAAACTGTTTAAGGCTAGGTTCACACCTATGCAGTTTGCGGTTGATCCCTTCCTGCAGTGCTTTTTGCGGTGCGTTTTGTGTTTTTGCACATCCGTTTTTGATGCGCTTTGCAGTTGTTTTCTTTTCAACTTGTTGCTGGGCAGAATAAAACTCATGAAAAACGCACTACATGCTTTTCTGCAGCATCTCCGTTGAAGTCTATAGAACCAAAACGCAGTGTTTTGCGTTTAAAAAAGTCCCTGACCCTTTCCAAAAAACACATTGGGTGAAAACACGGAGATATGAACCTGTCCCATAGGAAATCATGTTAAATGGACTGCTGTGTGTTTCTGAAAAACGCAGTGGAAAACGCTTAGGCGTGAACCTAGACTAAAACCCCACCAGAGTCTGCTGTGTTTTACAGGATAGATTATTTCACAGTGTCTGCAACTACAGAGGTCATTGATGACTTGGTGGATTCTTAAAGCGTATTTGCTGATTGTAAAGAGTGTTGAAAATCAAAACTTTGAAGGACACAGCTTGACAACATGCAACCAAACGTCATGCTGCTACCTACAAGAGAAATGGACCCTAGATAACTGAGAAAGAAAGAAAACTGAAGGCCATTCCCCTTGCTATAACTGCTCCCAAACAAATGCTGCCCAGTTTTTCTTAGTGTCTTAAAGCGGAACTTTACCCATAACAATTTGCTAAAATATAATGTTGTTTAGCAAGGAACTTACATTCCACCTTAATAATACTACCAAAATTAGTGTGTGCTGTAAATTTCCTCCAGCATTGTTCCTGTTTCTTCTTGCTGGAGGCTGCCATTTTGCTGAAGCCCATAGCCCCTAAGTGGTTGAAAATCTTTAGGCTGTCAGTAGATTGGCCTATACATTTTCAACACAGTCTCAAAGAAGAAAGAGCAACTGAGCATGTGCAGAGCTGGGTGAAAAAGTGTATTACTGGATTTTAATTAGTATAGGCACTTATTTCTAATGTTTTGATCTAGCAGGACTTAATTTATTTCTTTAAAGAGAAATGATCTTCTTTACCTTCTGCTATGTTTTTGTTTAAAGACTTGTTTAACCACTTGACCTCCAGAGGATTTACCCACCTTCCTGACCAGGCCATTGTTTGCTATATGGCGCTGCGTTATTTTAACTGACAATTGCGCAGTCATGCAACGCTGCATCCAAATGAAATTTACGTCCGTTTTTCCCCACAAATAGACCTTTTTTTTCTGTGGTATTTGATCTCCTGTGCATTTTTTATTTGTTGCGCTATAAACAAAAAAAACAACAATTTTGAAAAAATATATATTTTTTACTTTCTGCTATTAAATACGCCCAGTAAAAAAATTAAAAAAATCGAATTTCATCATAAAATTAAGCCAAATTGTATTCAGCTACATGTCTTTGCTAAAAAAAAATCCCAATACATGTAAATGATTAGTTACGTGAAAGTTATAGCGTTTGCAAATGGCGGTATATATACTGGAATTCGAAAAACATTTTTTTTTACTAGTAATGGTGGTGATCAGCAACTTATAGCGGGAATGTGGTGGGCATTCTGACACTGTGTGGGAACTAACTGTCACTGACATCCCCAGTGACACCAATGCGGTGATCAGTACTAATAAAAAGCACTGACACTGTACTAATGGTACTGGGCAGGAAGGAGTTAACATGTGGGGCAATCAAAGGGTTAAATGTGTACTGTGTGCTTTTTTACTACGTGGGCTGTGTGTGTGCTTTACACTGTAAGCACACTGCTTTGTATGGCTCTGCTATTCAGAGCCATACAAAGCAGTGTGCAGGAGCTGACGGTAGAGATCTGTATTGTTTACATACAGGTCTCTCACCCATTGATAATACTCGGAGATCGCCGGGTGCCGGCGGGAAATCACCAGACGAGACCCGGTGATTGGGTGCCAAGGCCACGAATGGAGGCCACCTACCCGGAACTGCGAAATCATGTATATATACATAATTTTGCGCACCCGTGCAATCCTGTAGCAGTATTTCTGCTATAGGGAGGTGCGGAAGTAGGTAACCACTTGCCCTCCAGAGGATTTACCCCCCTTCCTCACCAGGCAATTTTTTGCGTTACGGCGCTGCGTTACTTTAACTGATAATTGCGTGGTCATGCAGTGTTGTAAATAAATAAAATGTATGTAATTTTTTTCAAACAAATAGAGCTTTTTTTTGGTTGTATTTGATCGCCTCTGCGTTTTCTATTTTTTTGCGCTATAAACAAAAAAATTATTACTTTTAGGCCAAAATGTATTCATCTACATGTCTTTGTTAAAAAAATTCCAATAATTTCTGTATTAATTGGTTTCCGTGAAAGTTACAGCGTCTACAAATGGTGGTATATAAACTGGAACTTTTATTTCTATTTTTGTTATACTAGTAATGGCGGCGATCAGCAACTTATAGCGGGACTGCGGTGGACATTCGGACACTGGGGGGGGGGGGGGGGAACTGACTAACTGTCACTGACATCCCCAGTGAAACTAATAAAGGGATCAGTGCTAATAAAAAGCACGGACGAAACTAATGACACTGGGCAGAAAGGGGTTAACATGTGGGGCGATCAAAGGGTTAACAGTGTGCTTTGTTTTACTTGGGAGAAATGCTGCTTTGCATCTCTCTGCTGTACAAAGCAGCATGTACATGCTGACAGGAGAGAGACCTATGTTGTTTACACACAGGTCTCTCCCCTGTCAGCTTTGCCGATGATCACTGAATGCCGGCTGGGAATCGCCGGCAGAGAACCGGTGAATGACATCCCCAACTGCCAATAGCGGCACGGATAGGGCTCCCCTATTCGTAAATGCAAATCATGTATATATACGTGATTTTTCACAGCCCTGCCCCTCTGTAGCAGTACTTCTGCTATAGGGCGGATGGCAAGTGGTTAAAGATTTTTACTACACTTCAACTGCTACTGGTAGATTCAGGCAAGATATTGGAAATTCTGTAGGCCAACAAGGACATGTTAAAGTGGTGTTCTTTCTGCATGGTTCTGCAGTCGGCAGTGACCAACCCATCATTGTTTCAGTTTACACAGGACTCTGCTATTCAGGTCAGTTTAACAGAGGTTTCCTTGGTTGGAACCACAGCTGTAGTAATTTTGTCTGTCCCTGGCTCTGAAGACTCACTTTTTGTGAGTGGCTGAAGCCGGTATGTTGCTGGTTTGAACATATTTCCCTTCAAATGTACCTAACGTTTTATGTGCTTAAAGTGGTATTAAACTCAAAACCACAAATTTTATATATTGCAACTTACCAATAACTGACTGTGATGGGTGCATTTATTTATTTATTTTTTTAGGCTTTTTTCACCATTTTCACAAGGTGATCTGGCTAGTAACACACCTCCTCCTGTATTAGAGTGCCTCCACTCTCTGGATGAAGGAGCACAGAGGGCACCTTTGGACAACAGCATTGTCAATCTGGGGGTGGTGGTAAGATGTACTAGCAGATTTAAATACACTAACATCTCACATTTTATAAGCAGTTACAGCATTTTGATTTCTTTTGGGATAAAGGTTTTACATTCCTTTATAAATAAAAACTGACAATTTTAAGCACCCCTACCAGTGATAAAATGTTTTGTTCCATCTCTGTAACTGATACACTCTATAAGAGAGCTTGTTCTTTTTGAAAAACAACAAACTTACTGATCATTACTTGAAAATAAAAGGAAGAAAGCCTAAGAAAGAAAACTAATGCAGCCACTAACATCTAAGAATTGGTAAGCTGCAACATAATAAATGTTTGCTTTTGTGTTTAATACCGCTTTAACTGTCACTTATGCAACTGTAGCTGGCTGGGCAATGATAAGGAACAGACGTTTTGTTTTGGGCCTTCCCTTGTGGCTTTTTGGTGGGCTTTGTTCTTTACTTCCCTCATTAGGGGTAAAACAACACTTGGCCCTTAGTACCATCAAAGGTCAGGTATCTGACTGTCCAATCTTTTTCAGTGTTTTCTGGCTATTTAGCTGATTCTTACTTCCATTCAAGGGGTTATACACATTGTTCCTCATCTTGGCCCCCACTAAATCTTGTATTGCTGTTACAAAGACTCCCATTTTAACATTGACGCTGTTATCCCGTAAGGTAGCTTTTCTTGTGGTTTTCACTAAGGCCAGAACAGTTTCTGAGTTATCAAGATTGCCTAATGGAAGCCCCATTTGATCTTACATAAAAACAAGGTTGTTTTGAAGCCAAGACCCTTCTTTTTGCCAAATGTGGTTTACTATTACTATACTATTCTGTTTTTGAACTGCTTGCTATAACTAAGCCAGATTGGTGTGGGAGGGGTTATAGCTTCTAGGGGGCTGGCCTTCAGTTCCTTTTGTGCCTAGTGTCTTGTATTGGTAATGGGGGGGTCATGTTCAGTATTGGTTCTGGAAGGAAGATCATGTTCAATATTGGTAACAGGGGTTTGGTATTGGGGGGTTCATGTTCAATATTGGCGATAGGGGTCATGTTTAGTATTGGTAATGCTGGGGATCTGGTTCAGTATAGGTAATAGGGGGCCATGTTTGGTATTAGTAAGGGGGGGTTATTTTTAGCATTGGTAATGGAGGGGGTCTGGTTTAGTATACGTAATAAGGGGTCATGTACAGTGCAGGTAGCGTGGGGTTATGTTTAGTTTAGGTAATGTGGTGTCATGTTTAGTTTAGGTAAAGGGGGGGTTCACATTCACTATAGGTAATGGGGGTCATGTTTAGTATAGCTAATTGGAGGGTCATATTCAGTATTGGTAGTGGCCATATTTGGTATAGTAACGTTCAGTCATTTTCAGTATTGGTAATATGAGGGCACATACAGGGTAATGGGGGAATATGTTCAATATAGTTACTGGGGGGTCATGTTCAGTATTGATAATGAGGGGTCATGCTTAGTACTGTAATGGGGGGGTCATGTTTAGCATAGTGCTTATTTATGGCCATTATAGAGCTGCTCCATGTATGCAGATTGGAATTGGCAATCCAGGCTTTGGACACACAGCTAGAGATGGAAAGACAGACACACAGACAGTCCTTGTCTGATCTTCAGAGTCAGCTCCATTCCTGTCATGTTCACATACGGGAGATGAAGGAATTCACTGCGTCCTACCAGGCCTTGCAGCAAGGTAAGGGTGTAGAGGTTTGCAGGTCAGTATTAATCTCTTGTATGTTCCTCACCCCCACACTGATCCTACAGATTGGAAATAGAAACATTGTCTTGCATTTCAGTTTTCCAGTCTCCAATGATTCGGTTAAGGCAGAACATCTTATCAGCACCAGGGAAGGTTCCTGCAGACCGGACAGCAGTCTCATCGGTTAGTACAATCTCTGTAATCTTAGTGGTAGCGCTGAGACATCGTCACTGTGTCTGTTAAATATTATACTGTAGATCCAGCTCTCCTCCCTCAATATAATTTTATCTCCTGATAAATAATCCCCTAACTTGTAGATTTATGTCTTTGGATATTTGTCTAATAAGTCTTTTAAAATGTTGCAGACATTTGTGTCATCATATCTGCAGACCAACGGACACATGTACCAGCAGCTGCTCCATGTCTGGAATACTGTCATGGATGGTGAGACTAACTTACAAACATACAGTGTGACATAAAATTTATACATTTACCCCATCACTGGTCTATCGCAGGATCCCCTGGCTTCTCCATTGCAGACGATCATGTAGGCTTTGGTCTATCCCAGGGTCACAGGAACTGCAGCAATAGGAACATGTTACTTGTTCAACCCTAAAAATGGGTGGAAAATGTAACATGTTCCCAAAGGTGAACCTATCCTTTAAGAGAGGTGTGGACTGCAGAGAGAGAGAGAGAGACACATCACCTTGCCCCTGTACAAATCATTAGTAAGACTTCATCTGGAATATGCAGTTCAATTTTGGGCACCAATTCACAAACAGAAAGAAATTGTTTAATATAAAAGAATGTATAATTGGGCAACTATGTGGCAAATGAAGTTTAATGTTGATCAATGTAAGGTTATGCACTTGGAGACTAAGAATATACATGCATAGACTCCAGAGAGAGAGATATCATTTCCCCCGGTACAAATCATTAGTAACACCTCATCTGGAATATGCAGTTCAGTTTTGGGCACCAATTCACAAAAAGAACATTGGGGAACTGGAGAAAGTACAGAGAAGGGCAACCAAACTGATAAAAGGCATGGAGGAGCTCAGCTATGAGGAAAGATTAGAGGAACTGAATTTATTCTCTTTTGAGAAGAGGAGATAACGGTGGGATATGATCAACATGTATAAATACATTTGATCCACGGAATATCAGATTGCCTTTTGGGGGATCAGGAAGGAATTTTTTTCCACTGCAGGAGCAAATTGGTTTATACTTTATTGGGGGTTTTTTGCCTTCCTCTGGATCAACTGTGGAATTAGGATAGTGTATATGAAGGTTTTCTAAGTGTGTGTGTATGTGTGTGGGTGGGACTGTTTTTTTTTTTTCAAAATTGGTTGAACTGGATAGATTAGTGTCTTTTTTTCAACAAGGTTTAACTGTGGCTACCAGCCTGCCTCCGTTTTCTTCTAGTGTCCTATGAAGATGGATGTCTTTTCTTTAACTGTCCAGTGTTAAACACTAACCCACTTTCTTTTGCATTCATTAAGGGACACAGGATTCAGTTATGCTGACACAACTGGCTTTTAATGCTGCCTACAGGAGGAATTATCCAGCTAGGTGTAACCTCTGCCATTCCCATAATTGTTTCTGCTTTATTCAAGAGGTCATTTGCATTTCCAGGTCCAGGACTGTGATAAGTTTCAAAGGTCTCCTTTTTTATGTGTCTGAGCATTGGGAACTACTGTATTACTTGTACTATTAAGCACCACCATTACTCTGTTTCAGCAGTTCTGTGGAAATAACAAATTGGGGAATTAGGTGCTGCTTCACTTTCTTGGAGTGTTTTGTGTATTTCCTGCACACTCTGCTTCGTCCTTTGCAGCATGGTGTAGCTTCTTCCTGCCATTGCTTTTATTTGCAGGGAACACAGTTTTTCAGATCAGTTAGCCCTTGCTGCTTCCTACAATTACATAGTCACCTCCAATGACTGAACCTCTCCTGCTCTCAGCAGCTTGTTTGTGAGCACCCAGGTTTTTTTTTTTTGGCACCATTTTTTAAAGCAGTATTAAACCCAAAAACAAAAATGTGATATATTGCAGCTTACAAATAATCCTTAAATGTGGTGGCTGCGTTATTTCTTTCTTAGGCCTTTTTTTTTTCCTTTTTTAACTTGATCTATTTTAATTTTTTCAATGACAGAGAGCCTTTTTCTCTTAGGCTTTTTTTTTTTTTTTCGTTATTTCACCTGGTGATCCTGCCAGTAACACACTTCCTGTCTTATGGTGACTGCATTCTGGTTGAAGTAGTAAGGTTGGGTAGACAGGGATCGAAATATGGCCGGTTCAGCATCTACTGCTTCTGATGATGTCTGTAACGAGGAACCAGCTTTTTGCTCCAACATTTATAGGTGGCTCAGATGCTCTTATGGCCCTGCCTTTTCTCCCCTAAAATGTATTTCTTATCTGCTTGGTAAGATAGAGATGGAGGGCTCTCCAGGTTTTTTTATTGCTCAGGACTGACCAAGGCAGATGTGGTAAGTCTAACAGCTCTGCTGTGTTTTCACAATCATTTGTCCCAAGGATGGATTTGCCATCCTCCGCCGCAGTCACTGGCTTTAATGGCATGGTTGTTGAAGACCAACATCTGAGGTACAGAGCATCTCGTCTGTGATTCCTACAATGTTAAAAGCTACACAGTTATGTTCTCACAAGGTCTATCATTGGACATGGAAGACAGACTTTATTTGGTGCAAGTCTCTGGTTTCCACCCCAGGAACGAAATTAATCCCCACCTTCCTGCAGCTAGGTATTGACCAGTGTATGGTTCTCAGCACTATTAAGGGTCTTTCCTTTCTATTCTGTTTCAGAGGCTGTTTACTTCCCGCTCTTTGTTAGGACTCTTGTACAGGGGTCCCCTTTGTTGCTCCCTCTATCTGTTTCCTAGTGAATCTGAATCTGGCTCTCTCTGCACTTCAGAAACTGTAGTTTGTATCGATTAGATACATTACTCTCTCTACTCTCACCCACAATGTTCCTTGTAGCTATTACCTCTGTGAAGTTAGTGTCTGAACTTGTGGCCCTGTCCTGCTAAGATCTTTTTCTGGTTTTGCATAGGGACAAGGTGGTGTTGAGGAACATGAATTCCTTCTTACCTAAGGTAGTTTCTGTCTTTCACCTCAACCAGGACATTGGTCTTCCATCCTTCCTCCTGGCTCCAGTTCACTAAAAAGAAAGTTACTTTCATTTTCTAAATTTGATTCAGGAGAAGTCTATCTCTCAGTCACCTACTTCTTCCTTTCAATACATTTTTATTGAAATATGTTTCCAAGTATACAATGTAACCTCTGTCATATTTACAGACAGATACATGTAATCAATAGCTTACCAGCCGAGATGGTAGTACATCATACACAGAAACCGTAACAAAAACAAAGCTTATTGTGCAGCAGAGTGGACCGTTGACCATGTTGCACCGAAGGAAGAACAGCCGAAGTAACAACAGAACAACCATATGCCCTAACTGAGGAAGCGGGCATCGGTGCGTGAAATATCCATATATAAAAATGCACTATTCAGATAGCAAAACAAAAAAGTACATAAAAACAACTCACAAATTATCCCCGTGGAAGAGCCTAGAAAATAAGAATAAAAGAGAAAGGGAGAGAAAGTAAGAGAAATAGGAGAGAACATCAAGGCACTTCAGCTGGGTCCCAGGTCTAGATGTTTATAGTAATGTGTAACTGGCTATTGACATAGTAGGATGAGCATGTTGGATCCAAGGAATCCATTTTTTCAGAAATTTCTCATGTGTATCTAAAAGGACACTGGAAAGCTTTTCATTAATGAAAAGAAATCCAAGCTGCGGCTGACTTCTGTAAAGTGTGTGAGCTGTTGTTTCCAAGATTTTGCTATACAGTAGTTTTTTACTTTTGCTGCCAGAGGTACGTAAGTAGCCGGTTTAAATTGGTATTTAGTGAGGCCTGGCAGTTACAGGTATAACAGAACATACCACAGATCTTTAGGGAAGAGACAGGTTAATAATGATTTAAGGACCTTTTTTCCAAAACCAGGCACGCGTAGGGCATGTCCACCACACATGGAGGACATCTCCGAAGTAAAACAGCCGCTGAAGCAGGTACCAGGGGCAGAAAGATGAAGGTGTGCTAAGCGGGACTGGACCAGGTACCATCTCATGACAGTTTTGAAGGCCCATTCAATAGTGAGAACATGAGCAGGAAGTCAGTGTGGTCCAGATTTGTGAACAGTAAACCCTATTTTTGGTGCTTTTAAAATCCCTTTCCTACCTTGAAATATAAGTGTGATTGTTAGAGTTTTGGAAATCATTCATTTGTGAGTAGAGAATGGATATAAGTTTGGGGGACAAGGGCAACCAATAACAGATAAGTTTGAGCAAAGACAGCTGGGTCAACGAGCACCGAGGACAACCAATGTTTAATCTGTAGAAATCTAAAATGTTCAGTGTGGGGGACCTGGTATTTATCCATAATGTCCGCTCAGGTGTAGATAGAGCTACCAGTGAGGAACAAATGGACACAGTGAAGTTTGTGGGAGATCCACCCATGGAATCCACTGGGAGACCCAATGCATGGAGAGAATAGTGGATTGCCTAAAAGGGTGAAGAGCGGAAGATGGGGAGAGATTAGTTAGGCCACTGGAATATTTGTAGATTCCTAGACTCGTAACAGGTGGGACTGATTGTCATGGGTCTAGACTTTGGAAGAAGCCACAAAAGTGAATGGGGTGAGACCAGAAAACAAGAAATTGCCTCCAAAGTGACCCATAAAGGAGCTTGTTGTGCGGTATACTGTATATAGACATCAGAGATGCAATATGAGCTGCCTATAAAAATTAGGAACCCCCAACCCCCCTTGTTTCCTGTGTATGAAGGCACACTTATGTTTCCGGGGAGAATTAAAATCCTGCACATTGTGTGACACTATGGCAAATTTGGAGGTAGCCTTCATGGTAGGTAAAGGGCAGGACAGCTAGAGAATGTGGCAGAGGGTCCTGTCCAACGTTAAAGTATCAGGTCCGGGCATCCCAACGTCCAAGAAAAAAAGGGTAGGGATGTTAAGGAAGAAGTTGCCTAAGCAACCAATGGCGGTGATTAAATACAATGTCATAGGTAGGGGTCACGTGAGCCAACCAGGTGTGCACTGCATGATATGATAACAAATAATATAAAAGATGATACTAGCAAAACCATTGCCTGACACTGGGTACGTAGGGGAAAAGGAGAGGCAAAAAAAGGGGGGGGGGGGGGGAGAGGGAATATGGTCATTCCCTCCATTGGCTTCCGATTGCCGAATGCATTAAATTCAAACTACTAACATTGATGTACAAAGCCATTCATAACATTGCCCCAAACTGCCTTATTGACCTGATACCCAAATACCACCCAACCCGTACTCTTCGCTCCTCACAAGACCTCCTACTTTCTAGCTCCCTGGTCTCCTCCTCCCATGCCCGACTGCAGGACTTCTCCAGGACTTCCCCCATCCTCTGGAACTCACTACCCCGATCTATCAGACTGTCACCTACCCTCCTCACCTTGAGGCGCACCCTGAAAACCCATCTCTTCAGGGAAGCCTACCCCACCCTCACCTAACAGCCAATCTCCTCCACTCCTCCCACCACTCCATCCCCCACAGCCACTTCCTCCTGTACCACTATCCCCTCCCTCCTAGATTGTAAGCTCGAAAAAGCAGGGCCCTCGAACCCCTCGTGTATTGTATTGTTACTGTATTGTCTCGTACTGTCCCCCACTATATTGTACAGCACTGAGCAAACGTTTTGGCGCTATATAAACCCTGTATAATAATAATATGGTAGGGAAAAGAAGAGAAGGGAGGATGAGGGGGGGCATGCCCCCGCAACAAAAAGGGAAAGTAGAGGAGGTTGTCAATCCAAGGGAGTCGGAAGAAAAGACTGCCAGTGGGTTCCAGTGCCCAGTGTGCGTCCGGATCGGAGTAGTTTAGGCTTAATAAAACCACTAGAAATCTAAGAATGAACCACACATTAACATATAGAATTGAAACAAAAACATGAGAGATTATCAACAAGCATTTGCAAATCAGTGTATCCATAATAAGGGAAATATCCCTAAACACCCTAATGATAGGTGTGTGGAGTCCAAAAAAGGTAAACTGGCCTAACAAGTTTGCAGAAAAGGAGACAAAGAAGGGAACATAAAAGCGATTCAGTCTTTGTCCGCAACATCAGGTCTGGAGGCTGATTTGGTTTGCCGCGATGTGGAATGATGTTTCCAAGGCAGAGGTTCCCAGAGAGGGGTAAGACGAGGAGATTTACGAGATGAAGACTGTGAGACTAGTGAGCCAGTTGAAGTCGTGAGCATGAGCTGTAGTTTGGAAAGGACTGTCTGAGCTTCTTCTGGCATAGAGACGGCACAAGGATGACCTTGGAAGGACAAGGATAATTTGAACGGGAAATTCCAGCTGTATCGTGGGTGATTTTGGTGGTGAGTTGTTCCGTAGCAGTATTTAACTCCTGTTGAAGAAGGAGTTTGAATTTCTTTAATAGAGCTGAATCATGAACGGTCTCTGCAGTGGGATCCGCTATTTGTGCAGCAGAAGGCTGTCATTAGAGGAGTCGTCCAGTTGAGATATGAGCTCCTGAGCAGAATGTGGGTGTTCAGGAGAAGTTTGTGGAGAGGCCATTTTAGAAGGGGGCCGTTTAGCAGGACCAATTGAGGTCTTCGATCTGCCCACAGATGATTTGGTAGACTTAGCCAGAGTAGTGGTAGGATATTTTCACATGGTCTCTGAAGAACCCAGGGGCATTTGAATAAAGGAGTGTCCAAACACAGCAGTTATTGCTGATATATCAAGGCCTGTGGTTTAATGTGGGAGATGGCAGGCTGGCATAAGATAACATGACATGAGGGGTGCTGAATATAAACCAAGTGCCATTGTCCAGCAAAACAAGAGAGAAAAACAAAAGAGGGGGGGAATAGTCCTCGACAGAGTCCCACAGCAGAATGAGATAGAGGGTACAAGCACCCGTTGGTCGCTGCAAGTACAGCCTCCCTGAATTCACAGGGAGCAGGCAGAAGCTCAATTTATGGCAGCTGTCCGGTGGTGAGGGATGATAGTGGGCTATTACTGAATGCAGGAAAAGGATAGAGGACCACCTTGTGCAGGAGGCTTGGTAGGGTATGGCCGATCTGTTGCACGGCTGCCTTATTTGATTGTATAAGATGGTCACTGGTGTCCACGTGTATGGAGATGGAAGGCAGCAGGTTGTGGCGGGATCTAGGCAGCGCACCACAGGTTGTACCGGACTGCTCCCCTGAGTATAGACTGTCCTTCAGACTTGTAGGGTGATGTTTTTCCTACCTGACTATGGGGTTAATTGAATGCCTAGGCCGGGCAGGCGCGCCTGCGGTGATCGTGATGGAGGGCTGAGCCCTTCCGTGGAGCAGGTGAGGAGCCAAGGCCGGCCGAAGGGGTACACAAGCTGGTGGTGGAGCTGTGGAGTGGAGAGTGATATCGCTCATGTTGGCTTCAGGAGAGTGTTGGCCTCCATGTCCCTCTCGTTGCAAGATTCCGCCGGCTGGAAAGGTCCAGGGATCGGAAGCCCATTGCACGGCGGTCCGAGTCGGCTAAATACCTCAGGTAGGTCTTCGAGCCTCCGGGTAAGCTATGGATAGGGAATGGGGTATCAGGCGCTACTCTAGAAGGTGTTTGTTAGGCTCCTTACCGCCCAGGTGTGCAACTCTATCTAGCAGGCGACCATCATCTTCGACTGCTCAACAGCGCCCCAGTCACTTGCTTCTTCATTCAGAAAGACGTATTCCCTTTTTTGTCATCTCGGATGAACTCCGTAAGGGTGCACTGGCTTTTTGCTCCACAATCTCTAGGTGGCTTGGGCACATCATCATCCAAACCTATACTCCCAAGGATTATGTTTCACCCTTTCCTGTCAAGGTGCAGCTTTACTAAATTTGTAAGTGCATCTTGAACTTTTTGCCATCAAGCAACTATTTCGCAGATTTGCAAGTCTGCCACCAGATTTTCTGCTCACACATTTTCTACCAAGTGGACATTTGTGCCTCATCTGATTATAGGTCCTTTGGGTGGCTCACTGAGCTGCAAGAAGTCCCAGGTCCTCTGTTGTTTGTTTCTTTGGGTGGTTAGCATTTGTTTTTTTGTGTTTCCCACCCCTCAGTTTGCCCAAAGATTTAGTTTGTCTCTCAGTGGATAAGAAAGAAATTAGGACTATAACATTCTTTCCTTGGAATACATTGAAGAACACAGGCTTTTCACTCTGTTTATAATTATGCTCTTGGTATCTGCTTTGCTACAAAAGTGAGGTATGCCGGGTGTAGGGTGAGTTATCTTAGGCTGGCCTATAGTTTTTTTCTTGTTTGTTTGTTTGCAAGTGTCCAATCCTGCTGTATGCAGGAGTAAACCTGAAGGTGAAAGACTTCCTGGATTTAAAAAAATGATTTCATCATTTAAAAAATGTATCTTTTCCAGGATAAATGCCTTTTAAATACTGTACACTACAGTGTTCACTCATATTGTTCCCCAAACTTGTCATTTTTTTCCTTTAAAAATACCCTTATTTTCAGGGGAAGTGTGATTTTATTTTTTCCAATAAGTTTCAGCACCAGGTTTTTCTCTGTAGTCACATGATCGCATTTCCCTCCTCCTTTAGTTCTCTAAAGTAGAATTGCTTAACTTTTACTGAATGTGTACTTGACAAATTATAAAGTAATACATTCTGGGATTTGATACATATACTATGTTACCAAAAGTATTGGGACACCCCTCCAAATCATTGGATTCAGGTGTTCCAATCACCTCCATGGCCACAGGTGTATAGAATCAAGCACCTAGGCATGCAGACTGATTCTACAAACATTTGTGAAAGAGTGGGTCGCTCTAAGGAGCTCAATGAATTCAAGCATGGCACCGTGATAGGTTACTACCTGTGCAATAAGTCCATCCATGACATTTCCTTGTTACTAAATATTCCACTGACAACTGTTAGTGGTATTATAACAAAGTGGAAGCAACTGGGAACAACAGCAACTCAGCCACGAAATGACAGAGCGGGGTCAGCGCATTCTGAAGCGCATAGTGTGCAGAAGTCACCAACTGTCTGCAGAGTCAATAGCTAAAGACCTCCAAACCTTTGTGGCCTTCAGATTAGCATAATAACAGTGTGTAGAGAGCTTCATGGAATGAGTTTCCATGGCTGAGAAGCTGCATCGAAGCCTTACATCACCAAGTGCAAAGCAAAGTGTTGGATGCAGTGGTGTAAAGCACACCAATACTGGACTCTAGAGCAGTGGAGACTTGTTCTCTGGAGTGACAAATCATGTTTCTCTGTCTTAAAATCCGATGGACGTATCTGGATTTGGCGGTTGCCAAGAGAACGGTACTTGCCTGACTGCATTGTGCCAAGTGTAAAGTTTGGTGGAGGGGGGATTATGGCGTGGGTTTTTTTTTTCAAGGATTGAGCTTAGCCCTTTAGTTTCAGTGAAAGGAACTCTTAAGATATCAGCCGACTAAAACATTTTGGACAATTTCATGCTCCCAACTTTGTGGGAACAGTTTGGGGATGGCCCCTTCCAACATGACTACGCATCAGTGCACAAAGCAAAGTCCATAAAGACATGGATGAGCAAGTTTGGGGTGAAGTAACTTGACTGGCCTGCACAGAGTCCTGACCTCACCACAATAGAACACCTTTGGGATGAATTAGAGCGGAGACTGCGAGCCAGGCCTTCTCGTCTGCCATCTGTGCCTGACCTCACAAATGCACTTTTGGAAGAATGGTCAAACATTCCCATAGACACCCTCCTAAACCATGTGGACAGCCTTCCCAGAAGTGTTCAAACTGTTATAGCTGCAAAGGGTGGGCTACCTCAATATTGAACCCTATGGACTAAGACTGGGAATGTCCAGTAAAGTCATTAAGAAAGTATAGGGGTAAAGGTATATTGTTTCCTCCTGAAAGGAGGACTGTTTATACTCAATAACAGCCAAACTCATTTTATCTGGTGGAATTGAAACAAATCTGAGATTGGCTGTTAGAGAACACGGACAGGTACTGTCTGTAGCAATCGTGCACACAGAGATGGACGTGGTCCTCCATTTTGTTAAGAGTCTTCCATTTGGTACCATCTCTCACTCCCAAAGCAGGCTTCCTCCTCCAATCATCCCTCCTCCCTCTCTGTTGAGTGACATGAGGTCTGGGCGATGACAGAGGTCACAGGCAATCAAGGCACAGCAGGAGAGCTCCAGAGCTATAAAACCCCCAGCCTAGCTGGTGCCTAGATGCCTGTTAGCTTCGCAATCTGGGATATCGTAAAGCTATAAACCAAGTCCTTCATTGAGCTCAAAGGCATTCCAGAGAGTCGTAAAAACAGACTTGCATTTGAAAACTCGTTTTTTCATATAAGTTTAGATCATCACGTAGGACATAATTACCTAAACATGGAGCCCATATTCGGAAGGCTCAGTTTAAGGCCATTCTCCTGATATATTACATCCCCTACCTGACATATATAGGAGAGCAGAAAATTATATCTCCTGAACCATTCAAGCGGATATTTTGTGATTCATGTCTAACCGTTCAGCAGGAGATTCTGCGTAATAATCTACTCGTGGATAGGATGTTGTATGTATCCAGGGTAAATTATGAACCATAATATAAGCTATGAGAGTTTTTGTTCATAGCTTGGGTCTCCACCTACAAACTCACTCCTCAAATGAGGCGATTGGTTTACTGCTCCAGGGAGACACCCTGTGGAGCTCCTAGAAAAAGCTAAGCTGAGTTGAGCTGGGTGTAAGAGTTGAAGATTCTCCCTTTAACATCGAAACTGACAGTGGGAGATAAGAAATCCTTTTGGCTCATGAAACTTGAAGCTGCTTAACCCAAGGCTTTTTGGCAAGTACTTTATCTACCTAAACTTCTTTCTGTTATCTCTTTACTGTGCTGTTGTTCTCTGTATATTTATATATATATTGGCTATTTCTTTTTCTGTAAATATTGCGTAATTAACCTGACCCAGTAACAATCGCTCTCAGGCTGCCGGTACATCGATTGTGGTCAAGTGAGCTGGAAAATCTTTGTGCAGGGTGCAGCTGGGCGTGGCATTGTTATGCACGTGACAGCTCAGTTTTAGATTGGCTAGTCCTGCGGTCATGAGTTTGGTGAGAAGGGGTGGGGTCTGACGCAGCGATCATCACACTGTCTTCTTTCTGGTTTTATATCTGAAAAACATGGATAAAAACAATATGAAAGAATCTCTCCAGTCCGGGCCTGCTCTACACACAGATCCAGCCGAGATCTGGACCAACTTCATGCATACTGTAGATCTGGACGAGATCTCTCCAGTCTGGGCCTAGATGGGAAAGGAAGAAAGGTTGAACGGTGAAATGCTTTCCATTTCAGAACATGTATCCAGTTTTGATTTTTTTCTCCTGCAGACTTTGATGCCTTTTTAGAGATACGAGGTAGAAAATCAGGAAACGGAGGATCCCAACCACAGCCAGATGAAGAGGTACCATACACACAGTAATACCCAGAGCCTGCTTTTTAGCAGCCAGTTACACTGATCATTGTCAGAACAATATAGTTTGATTGATTGATTGATTGATTGATATGGGTTACAGCACTCTGCAAATGGTTTTTGCTTGACCAAGCAGAACCTGATCTATGTAATTTATGATATAGGCTGATCTGTCTGTTTACTCTGTGCTGCCACACAACATTGTATAATCTCTTTCTTGTATAGTGAATTTACAGGTGGGTTATGTTAGCTCTGTTTCCTCCTCAGACACAAAGCTTCCTGACCACCCTGGAGGAACTGACACTGGAGCTGTCACTGCTGAGTCAGCAGAGAGAGAGTTTGGAGGAGAGACAAGCAGGGCACTGCCAGGTAATTTTCTGCTGGATCCTTATTGTCAGATAAAGTTTGGGGGAATTGTTCTCCATGTTGGTACAACTGTCATAATAGGATAGAAGTCTCAAGGTTGAAAGATCAGCCTACAGAGCTGGGAAACCATATTCCCTCCCAATGATCAGTGTGACTTCCTTGAAGAGATGTATGTGATATTCTTGAGAAATAGAGGAATTCAACTCAAACTGTTCCAAGAAGTCTACTATATACCAGCTAGGCTTTCAACCTCAACCTTAAATCTACCACCCTGTGCTTCAAAGCTGTGGAGCTAGGGTGGATTTCCTACATATAATGTGGTCCTGTGATCGGATTTGAGATTACTGCTTTATGGAATTCCAGCAAGCAGTACCCAATATACATATAACCCCACTATGTCTGCTTGGCTTATTGAAAGATCATTCGATTTGTACGCCCACTAGAAAACTTCTCAGATGCTTTTATGCTAAGAAACCTATTCTCCTTAGGTAGAAACAGATTATACCTCCTTCACATGCCCAATGGCTTTCCTTGATTAACACTAATTTGCCCCTTTATAAACGAATGTTTGAGCTCATAGAAATGTGAAACAATTTAACAAGACCTGGGGACCTTTGATCTCTTCAACCAACACACTACCCCGAATTTACTCTAGTGATGATCATGTGAATGCCTACAAATGTCTGAAGATCTTGTTTCGTGGGCTTAGTTCCCTATTTTTGTGGCCTATTTTACACACCACTTCAGGGGTAGAGATGGTCTTAATCCAGACTGGTTGCCTACAGCATGAAGGCAAAGTTGGACTGTACCACACGCAAAAGCAAAGTATCCTGTAATGTTCCTGGTTGGCACTGGACCCTGCAATTAGCGATCTCCAGGATACAACCTTGCTTGCAAGGTGTTTTACAGGTCCAGGGCAATGATTGCTTGGACTGGTGAGTGCCTCTGTAGTGGAGTATGAGGTAGTCCCACTGACAGTGATCCTTGTGTTTTTGGAGTAGTGTTAGAGTGTGGTGTTCAAAAGGGGCAGAGTGTCTGTGCATGTACGGGCCCCATTTTGCTGGCTTACTGGGTGAAATTACACAAATGATTGCAGGCTCATGGACTACTTTCAGTTCCAGTGGTTCAGCTGTAGTCAGCCTCTAGCCCATGCACACCGTAGCAGCCAGAGGCTGCTTTCTGGTCCTGCACACTTCTGCAGCCTACAAACAAAATTGCCGCCTGGGCACAGCAAGTATTTGGGACACTTGTCTACTTGGGGTGACGTGCCACTTAGGTGTTCTGGCTTGGGCCAATACTCCTCTCAGCTGGGTGGCCGCTGCCTTTAGGGTATTAAAAACCTATTAAACCAGGACCTTGCTCAGGCAGAGAGATGAGAAGGACGAATGGGTGTCCTCCTAAGTACCTCTGTTAGGTAGGGAAGACACCCTGCATAGTTTGCTCTGTAGTGGCTTCCCTAAGGGTCAGATTAGTTCTGAACCGCTGCCTTTTGTCCGCTGCCTATCTCCAATTTTTCAGGAGCACATCCTCTAGTTCCTTTGTGTCAAGAAAGAAATTTTCTGCAGCCATTGTGGGATCGACACTCAGGGGTTTTCACTGGTTTGGAACTACTTTTTGTGAGAGGATGAGGCATTGGAGGAACATTTCTACAAGAGCAGGAATCTGTTTAGGATCCAGAATCCTCTATAGACAATTTCCCCAAGAAGAATCACAATATCCAGGAATTTCAGAGAATGATCACGGTGTGCTACCTTGTGGATGTGGTATGCACAAATTTGAAGTTACTACTTATGGAATCCTCTTTCACAGAAGTGAACTAGTTTTGGATCCCAGCTTCTGCCAAAACATGCACCCTCACTGTGGCACTAAGTAATGTATGCCAATTGGGCTCACCTGGAGAAGGTGTTCTCACCTCAGAAGCGATTTACAGCAGGACCCCATGGAGGAGGAATTCTACAAGCGATTGGGTTATCTGGTTGTTGACCCAGCTATTGATGAAGTTCTAATCTTTAAAGATGTCACATATAAATGGTTAGAGTCCCTCTTTAAAGCATCTTTCTTTCTGATAAGAGCAGATTTGCAGCCTGCAGTGGCTACGGTGGCAGTTTGCCAAACCCACAAAGTTTCGGCAAAGCATATGCTCTAATCCAGGGAATCAAATCCAGTGGATCCTGCCATCTAGCAGCTCCCAAAAGAGTTTCCAAGAGCATTGAGTTTCTCAGTGGATGCCTTACAAAACTCCATATGACAACTTTCCTAAGTGGGCACCATATCTGTTGACAGAAAGATCCTATGACTCAAGTGTTGGTTGACAGACCATTTCTGCAAAAAACTAATTGAGAGGCTGCCCTTTGAGGGTAAACACTTGTTAGAACAGTTCTTAAATGACTGCATTGTGGGATCGACACTCAGGGGTTTTCACTGGTTTGGAACTACTAGGACTGTGGGGAAAAGCATGATCTTACCCCAAAAGAAGAAGGTGAAGGTGACAAGTCCGAAACCAGTGATGCTTTCACAATCCAAGAATAGTTAATTTTGTCACCAAAAACTACATCCCAGTTTTGTAAGATGAACCAGTCCTCCCCAGGTCCAGAGGCAAGTTCTCTTCACAGTGAAGGGACATTCACACTCACGGGAGTGGGGGGATGTATATTAGCCTTTGCCTTCATCTGGACTGAGGAAGTCACAGAAAACTTGGTCTGTAGCAATGTGTCCAGGGACTGCAAGCTGGAGTTTCCTTGCTTTCTCCCCCCTCATTCTATTCAATCAAAGGTATCTTTGGAGCCGCAAAAAAAGAGTGGTTTTCTCTGCAGCTCTGGAAAGCATGTTGTGAGTCATTGCACCTGTATCTGAGGGGAGAGGTCTCACTGCTTCTATTCCAGCCTGTTTATGGTTGTCAAGCCAATCGGACATGTCTGGCCTATTCTGGACCACAAGGCTCTTACCAAGTGCCTGAAAGTACAATAATTCAGCTGAAAGTCTCCTGCTCAATGATTGCTTTGTTTCATCAGGGGGACTTCCTGACATCAGTATATCAAGGATGTCTACCTACCTTTATTTCTGGCCTCACCAATGGTTTCTGCATATCTCAATGGAGGATAGCCACTTTTTCAGCCCCTAAGTGTTTATCAAGGTGTTGGCTCCAGTTCTGGGGTTGTTGAAGACATTTTTTGGCACCTGCATGAACTGCTTCTCAGGGAGCAGTTGGCTAAGAAGCTGTTATCAAATGTCCAGAAGATGGTACAGGTTCTGGAAAGGTTCAGTTGGGTGCTGATCCTTCAGAAGTCAGCCTTAGTTCCAACACAAGATCTGAAGTACTTAGGCTAAAGCTGGCCATACATTATACAATTTTCTTGGTCAATTTCCTTTAGATTTATCTTTAACTATGTAGTGCAAGGGCCTGCCTGATTGCATACAAATTGAAAGTGTTTAGGTTTGATCTCATATGGTTTTGGTAAATCTAAAGGAAGATTCTATTTCTATTCTATTCTACAAGCAGTGGTACTGCTCAGGAAGTAGCACACCTGATCTTGTCTAGGGCAGAATTTCACATTCCGGCTCTCCCTGCTATGACTTTCTCATCCGCCATCAGTTGAATCTAGGGGAGTGTACACTTCACACAAAGGTGTTTTCAGATATTTGTGTGTGGTAATTGGTGCCATATGTGGATTTCTTGGTGTCCAGATTCTACAACAAGCTTAAGAGGTTTGTGTACTAGACCAGGGATCCTCAAGCATTTGCATTGAATGCCCTGGTGACTCCTTGGGATCAGTTTTCCCTTATCTTTGCCTTTCCTCCACTGCAGCTTCTTCCACGCCTGTTGCATAGGATAAGGACATAGAGTATTCTGATAATTCTGATCATACCTGCTTTGCCAAGAAGAACATGGTATTAGAACATTGTAAATTACTTGGCAGATAAGCTGTGGGCTCTTCCATATCAGCCACAGTCTCCTTGGGACTTTTACTTGGTCTTGTCTGTGTTTCAGACTTCTTGCAAATTTTTCTGAGCAATTCCCTTGTCACTCCTTATGTACAAGGTTGTCACTTTGGATGCCATTACTTCAGCTTGCAGAGTCTCGGGGTTAGTTGCACCTTCTTTCAAAGAAATTTACCTGATTCTTCACCAGGATAGTGGTATTGAGACCTCTGTCTTATTTTTTTTATTTTACTTAAGGTGGTTTCTTTGTTCCACCTGAATCAGGACATTATATTGCCTTCTTTTTGTCCAAGTGCATTTTAACCACTTCCAGTCCAGACACTTTTACCCCCTTCCTGACCAGGGCAATTTTCAGCTTTCAGCACTATGACAATTGCGCGGTCATGCAACACTGTACCCATTTGAATTTTTTACCATTTTTTTGAGACAGATAAAACTTTATTTTGGTGGTATTTATTCACCGCTGGGATTTTTATTTTTTTTGCTATGTAAATGAAAATGTCCAAAAGTTTTGAAAAAAAGTGTTTTTCTTATAAAATTTTGCAAATAAATAATATTTCATCATAAATCTCGTCCAAAATTTAATCCGGTATCTTTTTAGTAACAAAAAATAAATAGGCCAAATTAGTTTATAACCAAAAATTATAATTTTTAAACTTTTTTTTTTACTTTTTTTTTATTTTTTTATATTATTATTTATTTTATTTATGTATTTTTACATACTGTCACCCTAGCAGTACAGTGTCACTATGGTGACACTGTACTACTTGTGAGGGGTGATGATTTTTTTTTTTTTTTTTTTTTTACACTGGTTGCTTTTACACCCATATAGGATGTAAAAGCAATCATTTTTCTTTCTCTCTGTCTGCATTCTTGCAGCCATTGAGAACTACTGAGTGAGCTGTGATTGGTCACATCTTGTCACATGGTTCAAGGCTGTTGTGAATAGCCTTGTACCATGTGACCTCTGTGATCATTCACAGATCATTCACAGATTTCACACGTAGTAAGCAATGATGTCACAAGTGACATCTTGCTTACTACTTTGCATGTGATCACTGATTGGCCAATCAGTGATCACATGATCGGGACCTCGTACAGAGGTCCCGTCCGATCGGTGTTTCACTGTGTCCGGAGGACACAGCGGGCACCGGATCGTGGTGCTGCGCGCTCCCTTGGAGCAGGGCCGTTTATAAATGGCCACCCGACCCTGCAGTTCCATCCTCCGGCCGTTTATATACAACGGCCGGTCGGGAAGTGGTTAAGGAAAAGGTATTTCACTCTTTAGATGTTCTTCCAGCTATTAGAATTTATCTGAAGTCTATGGCTTTGTTTCATCAGTCTTATTCCCTGTTTGTTTTACCTGAGGATCCTTGCAAGGGTCAAGCTGCTTGATTAAACATTTATAGATAGATTTATCAGTTCTCAGGCCTATGGTACCTCCTTTCCCTATCAAGGCCCATTCCATCAGGAGTATCTGTGCTTCCTGGGTGATTCAACCTCAAGCTTCTGTTGTTTGTTTGTACAGCTGCTACCTGATCTTCTCTTCACACGTTTACTAAGTTCTACCAGGTAGATGTTCATGCCTCTGCCGATTCCGGTTTTCGGCAAAACATCTTGTAGGCAGCTTTGCAGCAGGGGTTTTCCTCTATTCTGTTTTAGGTTTTGGGCGTTTTGGTGATGATGCTGTGTTGCCCATCCCTCATGTTCAGTGTTTTGGGACATCCAAAACATGAAACGCTCCGGTGTCCTGTTCTGTATGATTAAGAAAATAGGATTTTGGTGTAAAATATTTTTCTGGGAGTACATCACAGCACAGGAGATCCCTCCCCTCATTGTCTGTTCCTCATTGCATGCTACAAAACTGAGGCTTAGTGGAGCTTGGAGGGGTTATGCATAGATGAGGAATTCTAGCCCTATTTGGCCAGTGTCAATTCACCTGAAGATGAAAAAACTGTGCTTACAGTGAAACCCAATTTTACAGTTGCACTCAAAAACATAAAAATACAAATGTTGAAAATATTTAAAAAAACTGTTGCGCCTTAAGGACCTTAACTTTAAAGTGTTACTAAACCAAGCACCCTGCATTCACTATATCTGGTCTCCCACAGAACATGGAAATGAAATTAATTTAGTAAATGTAAACTGCTAAATCCCTTTGCTCATCAGCAGTTAGAGAAGTCTTGTGACTTCTATCAGTGTCTAGCCGAGCACTGGTTAAAGCTTGTAGGAGGAGTTTTCATTTTTCTCTAGGAGGATGCAGAACCCTCAACCTCTGTCTGGACAGTGCTGATTGGCCCTGTGCTTATCATATGCACTCTCCCAAGAAAGAAAAAACCTCTCTAGTGATACACACCAAACTGATCATGTGCAGAGTGACTCCACACAATATGTCTTATCAGGAGATAAAAGGGGGACACTGGAAGAAGGGGAGAGTCAGAAAAGTCTGAATCAGGCAGCGGCCACAGGGTCACACAGCGGTGCAATCTGTCTCCAGCTTTGTCCACGGGACACAGCCGATGACATACAGTCAGGTCCATAAATATTGGGACATCGACACAATTCTAACGTTTTTGGCTCTATACACCACCACAATGGATTTGAAATGAAACAAACAAACAAGATGTGCTTTAACTGCAGACTGTCAGCTTTAATTTGAGGGTATTTACATCCAAATCAGGTGAACAGTGTAGGAATTACAACAGTTTGCATATGTGCCTCCCACTTTTTTTCCAAAAAACTCACCATGCCTCTTACTAAATACCATGAATTGTCTATTTTCCAAAAAATGGGTGATTTGGGGGGTATTTGTACTACCCTGGTGTTTTCGGGCCTCAAGAAATGAGATGGGCCGTCACTACATCAGGATTGATCAATTGCCAGATATATATACCGTGGTTTGTGGACTCTAACTTTCCTACAGACTAAATAATATACACTAATTTGGGGTATTTGCACCAAAGAAATGTAGCAGAATACATTATGACCTAAATTTATGAAGAAATGATATTTATTTTCAAACTTTTATAACAGAAATGATGAAAAATGCGTTTTTTTCAAAAGCTTCAGATTTTTTTGTTTTATTTAGCAAAAAATAAAAAACTCAGTGGTGATTGAATACCACCAAAAGAAAGCTCTATTTGTGTGAAAAAAATTATAACATTTTCATATGGGTACAGTGTTGCATGACCGCGCAATTGTCATTCAAAGTGCGACAGCGCTGAAAGCTGAAAATTGGCCTGGGCAGGAAGGGGGTAAAAGTGCCCAGTATTGAAGTGGTTAAATTAAATGTCCCTGCTAGACACAGATGTATTTTTGGAGCACTGATGGCAAGTGATTCACAGAAAATGAGAACAGTTGTTTGCAGCACTCATTAGATTCTGTACATATTAGAAGTATTTCTAGCCTTGGACATACAGCTGTCCTGTGGTCATGTGATCTATACCCCATCTCTGCAGTGGTGATCAACATTGGGGGGGGGAGGTAAATACATCAAACATAAAGTTTTATTTATGTTCCATCACATATGGGCACAGACCGACTCCTCGCAGCTGTGCTGCTTCAAGCGCAGATTACACCTTGCAGGGCCATACTGAGAGTTATGCCACAGGGGAGTGCGCAGCAAGGATTAAACTGCTGCTCTGCAGGCGAGTTAGGACTTGTTTAATGCAGAAGGTCCTCCTGGAGCAAATTGAAGGGAAAGCAGTTAGAAAACACATCCCACGTGTGAATGAGGCCAGCGCAGCCCCACGGGGCACCTTTGTAACACAATTTACTTGTGTTCAGCTGTTAAAGAGCTTTTACAGGCTATTGAGCTGGTAAATGTGTCACTGATTGTCATGTATATTATATACAGATGCAGCTTCATTAACCCTTTCTCTCCTGTACGCAAATACAAGTACGTTGAGTAGTTAGTGGAATTACTCCATTATAATGGGAGTGACACAGCCAGATATGACGTGAACAACCCAGTTAGTGACTTACCGTTCCACTTTCACAAAAGTTTCTTCTTTTTAAAAGATTATATTGATCATAATGTAAATGATGTTGCAATGCGTGATAACATTTCTATGTGTACTTTAACTATGAAAAAAAAAAGTGTCACCTGCTCAAAAGAGGTGAACATGGCCAGGGTATCACAGCAAGCAAAACAAAAATTCCCCTGGACGCCTTTTTGCTGTCCAACATAAAGCACCTAAGGGTTCATGCCGATAGGTGTTCTAGCCACACATGGGGGGTCATTTACTAAAATTGCATGGTGCAAAATCTAGCACAGCTCTGCACAGAACCCAGTCAACTTCTGAGTTTTTTTTTTGTCAAAGCTTAATTGAAGAAGTTGCCGTTAGACGCTGATTGGCTACCATGCACAGCTGCATCAGATTCTGAATGCTCCAGTATTAATAAATATCCCGGACTGTGTTTTCTATTGTATTGCATACAGCTGCATTTAAGTGGAAAATGCAGCATTTGTCAAGAATATGCTGCGTCTGACCTGTTTTATCTGCACTTCAAATACACCTTAAAAGAACATGCTGTGTCAGAAGAAACAAAGCACAATGCAAACAGGTCATACACAACCTCTGAACCAGCATGTGTACTGCTTAGTAAAGTCTATGAGATTTTGCTGACCTACAATTGACTGTAGTTGAGTTTCTTATTGAGAGGAGAGTGTGAGATGCTCCTCAGGGGTCTATAGGAATCTTATAGCTAATCTATATTATATACCAGTCCATGTATTACTGACTGATCAACAGCTCTGGGCTGCCTCTGACACCCAAACAAGGCTCCTAGTCAAAGAGTGATGGCCACGCACAGTCAGCCATTCCACCAATGCGTTTTTAACAATGGAGAGCATTAAATAGGTTGTCTTTAGATTAGGTTTTACAGAGACTGGAGCCCTGCCAGTATTATTACACACCAGGAGCTAGGTTTTTCACTGGGAGTCCTTGAAACACATATGTTTGGCTTACGTATGCGTATTATGATTTGAAGGAGAGGAGCAGACACATAACTACCTGTTCTACTTCTCACTGTTGGCAGTGTAGTTTCTGATTTGGCCATTAGATTATCACTCAAACAAGTATTGCCATGTCTGTAGCTACATTGATAATAGGAGGAGTTGGTGCACTGTTGCTGTAGGTACAACCTTGGTCCTTGTGTCAGTGGTGTCCTGAAGAACCTCTCCTGCGGGCCCTTTACAAGTGTCCGTATGTGGATGAGAAGAGAGAGTTAATGAGCAGAAAATGAGGTGGATTAATGAGAGTGGAATGAGGTCATATACAGAGAGGGGCTGAGAAGGAATTAAGATTTTCTCCATCATGGTCTCCGGGAAAGAAAGGCCAGAAGCCTGGACACCTGCTGCATGATTGGAATCCAATCTGCTCACAATTAGAAAGCTTTTAACACACCGAGCCATGCCCAGTGGTGAGCCTGAGCCAGAGGTTACCAATTATATGAAATGATAAAACGATTCAAAGCTTCACAGCGAAATGCTGACAAAATTGTCAACAGCCTCCTCCTCAGCCCCAAGGCCAGACACACCTCTGTACCAGCTCACTGTTTTATCTCCATGTCATGTGACAAAACAGGACCCTACTAAATGACGATGACATACTCCTTTCAATAATGTGGCATCTCACTTCAGAAGAGAAGAATTTAGTGATTGACAATGTGTTCAGTATATTTTTTATATCCAGTTATGGACCAGTGCTTGGGCTGATGAAAAGTTTTACAGACAAGCTGCTGATGTCTAAAGATTTGAAGTGGCAGAAGCAATCACACTTACTAATCAGCAGCATTTTCTAAACCATTTTTGTCAGGACATCTAACAGGCCATGTATATTATCTTGGTCACGTGATAGTTTACATTTTTGGGGTTGTATTCGATATGTTCAAGTAGAGATCACACAAATACTTATAAGTATAACATTTGATAAAGTAATGACAAATAACAAATAATATTAGAAAATATAACAAGAATACTTAAATAAATATGCTGTTACCATCACAGTTCCCTCCATTATGGCGTGGTACAGAGGATCAGCGTCAAACGCATGCATGATTGCAGCTCTGAGACGAGAGAGTTATTGCAAGTTCTAGCTTTGTTATATAGGACTTGTGTGTAAGGAATGGCCAACCCCCACTGCAAACAACAATATTACCTTTTAAGGACTTGGTCAGTTTGCAGTGATATTCCTTTGGTATGAGTCAACTAAGGTAACAATACTTTGTCCTTGTATGACCCCTTAACCCAGGCTTTTTATTAGATATTGTGAGCCAACCAATAAGGAAATATGAAATGTGCAATTTCCCCATCACCATGTTTTCCAGATCTCCTTCCATGACTGTTTTAGTAACATGTCTGGTTTGTACCAGTTGGATCTCATTTATCATTATGTTTCACATACATTTTGTGTAATGTTACAGCTGATGGGATGTGGTGAGGAATCTTGTGTTATATTACAAATAAGGGTTCTTGTGTAATGTGACATTCAAGAGGATCTACTGAGGGATCTTGTTTGATGTTATAGGTAAAGAATTCTGGTGAGGAATTATGACTCACGTTACAGGTCTGCAGATCTGATAAGAATTATTTTTCACATTACAGGTTGGAATAAATGGTAAAGGATTATATGTCACATTTCAGATAAGGAGACCTAGTAAAAGGATCACGAGTAACATTAAAGGTGAGGGATCTTGTGTTACGTTACGAGGAGAAGGCCTTCCGAGGGATGTTGTGTCTGGTTAGGGCATCTAGTGAGGTAGCTTGCATCACATTAGCAGGTGAGGAATATTTTTAACAGTAGGGGTGAGGAGATCCAGTGATGGATCTCTTGTCGTGTTACAGGTCTATTGATCTTGTGTGGTGGACGTGGTATACTTGGATTTTGCAAAAGCGTTTGACACAGTTCCCCACACACAACTAATGTGTACGGTAAAGTCTACTGGCTTGGAAAAATCTGTATGTAAATGGATAGAAAACTGGCTAAAAGATCGTATTCAGAGAGTAGTGTTTAATGATTCATACTTTGAATGGTCTAGGGTTGTCATTGGTGTACCCTAAAGTTCAGTGTTGGGACCCTTACTTTTTAATATATTTTTTAATATATTTATAAACGATATAGGGTCTGGGATTAAAAATACAATTTCAGTCTTTGCAGATGACACCAAGCTGTGCAGTGGAATAACATCCTTACAGGATGTCTTCAACTTACAAACTGACCTGAAAGCACTGTTTAATTGGGCAACTATGTGGCAAACAAAGTATAATGTTGATAAATGTAAGGTTATGCACTTGGTAGCTAAGAATATGCATGCATCATACATACTAGGGGGGAGTACAACTGGGGGAATCAATGGTGGAGAAGGATCTGGGGGTTCTGGTAGATCACAAGCTTAAAAATGGCATGCAATGCCAAGCTGCGGTTTCTGAAGCGAGCAAACGTCTCTCTTGTATTAAGAGGTATAAACTCCAGAGAGAGAGATATCATATTTTCCCTGTACAAATCATTAGTAAGACCTCATCTGGAATATGCAGTTCAGTTTTGGGCACCAATTCACAAAATGAACATTGGGGTACTGGAGAAAGTACAGAGAAGGGCAACCAAACTGAGGCATGGAGGAGCACAGCTTTGAGGAAAGATTAGAGGAACTGAATTTATTCTCTCTTGAGAAGAGAAGATTAAGGGGTGATATGATCAACATGTATAAATACATCAGTGGTTCATATAGTGAACTCGGTGTAGAGCTATTCACGCTGAGGTCATCACAGAGGACAAGGGGGCACTCTTTACGTCTGGAGGAAAAGAAATGTAATCTCCAAACACGGACAGGTTTCTTCACAGTGAGAGCTATGAAATAGACTTCCTCAAGAGTTGGTTCTGGCCAGTTCAGTGGATTGCTTTATTCTCTTTTGAGAAGTGGAGCGTATGGTGGGATATGATCAACATGTATAAATACATTTGATCCACAGAATATCAGATTGCCTTTTGGGGGATCAGGAAGGAATTTTGTTCCCCTGCAGGAGTAAATTGGTTCATATTTTATTGGGGGTTTTTTGCCTTCCTCTGGATCAACTGTGGAATTAGGATAGTGTATATGAAGGTTTTCTAAGTGTGTGTGTGTGTGGACTGTTCTTTTTTTTTAAGTGATTGAACTGGATGGACTTTTGTCTTTTTTTCATCCAGACTAACTATGTATCTATGTGCCATGGTATATGTGAGGAGATCTGGTGATGGGTCTTGTGTCACGTTACAGGTGAGAGGAATCTGGTGAGGGATGTTGTCTTTGCTTATAGGTGAGATGATCTGGTGAGGTTTCTTGTGTCATGTTTCAGTTGAGGTGTTTGGGGAAATAATGTATTTCATTACGCGTGGGAAGATCTGGTGAGGGCTCTTGTCTCATGTTACAGGTGAGGAGATCTAGTGAAGGATATTTTGTCATGTTACAAGTGAGGATATCTGGTGAAGGATCTTGTGTCTTCTTACATGTGAAAGGATCTAGCAAGGGATTTTGTGTCCCATTACAGGTGAGAATTTCTGGACCTTATTTCACGTTACAGGTGAGGGGACCTGCTGAGAGATGTTGTCTTTGCTTACAGGTGAGTTGATCTGTTGAGGTTTCATGTGTCGTGTTTCAGTTGAGGGGTTTGGTGAAATAATATATTTCATTACATGTGGGAAGATCTTGTGAAGGCTCTTGTGTCATGTTACAGGGCAGGAATCTTGTGTCATGTTACAGTTAGTGGATCTAATGAGGGCTTTTGCGTTACATTACAGGTGAGGAGACACAATGTTATGTTACATGTAAGAGGATCTAGCAAGGGATCTTGTGTCATGTTACAAATGATTGAATCTGGAGAGGGATCTTGTATCATGTGTGACAGTGTGAGACCCTGCCACTATGTGAATTTATGTGAAGAAGACACAGGATTCTCAAGCTTATGGTTTGAGAGGCTCTAGAGTGTGTTTTATGAGCCAAAAAAACTGTGCATTGAGTAATTCCATATTGGGGCATAGAGATTGAAGGTTTCAAAGCGTCTTGGGTGGGATGGAACCTTCAACCCCGTGTCCAGGCTGTGTTTGGAACCTGCAGCCTGTGTCAGTACACAGGTGTGCAGGGTTTTTATAAGCCAGCCAGGAGGAGAGCTCAAGGCAGTTGGTGCTCCTGTCAGAAGATGGACGTGTGGTCCTTCTAGAGACCAAGGCAATCTACTTGAGACAGCACTCCATATGGGAGAGGTTCCAGGTCATTGGACTGAGAGAGTCTGGGATGTGAAGGAACATGGCGCCCGACCCCCTGCCCTTCTCACCAACTTGTAACAAAGGACCAGCCGATCTCACACCGCGCTGTCACTTGCATAACAATGCCACTCTCATCTGCACCCTGCACAAAGATTTTCCAGCTCGCGGGACCACAATCTATGTGCCAGCAGCCTGAGAGCGATTGTTACTTGGTCAAGTTAATTATGCAATTAATCCTTCACACTACCACCACCGCCTTTTTACAGAGAAAGAGGAAACTCACAAATCCTAGCAATAACACCATGATATTAGCATAAGCATCTGTAATACACACTGTCACCACAGACAGGGATATTCAGAGGATTATTACATACAGTAGCACTCTTTAAGAGGAAGGGATTCTTTAGTTTGCATTAAAAGCTTTAGAGACAATTTCAACACTTTTCAAAATAGGGTTTATTACTAAAAAGGTCAAAAGGGTACAATTAAAATATTTACAGAAAAAGATGTTACAAAGACATAAAGAGAACAATAAAGCAGCAGAGAAAAAAAAAGGAAGGAGTTAAGAAGGCAGAATACTTGCAATGTCCTTAGTTTAAGCAGAGTCCAATTGTCCGAGCAAAAAGATTGCCTTCGCTCTCAAGTCCTTTAGATTTTTCTTGATTGATGTTAAACGAGAGCTCCCTTTCCCCAGGCCTATCAGTCCTTTTCTATGATATTAAAGGGGTGTTGCCTGAGAAGAACTGACCAATCATCCAGTTTGGGGATGGGTGCTAAGTGGCCCTCAAGTTAATGACCAAGTCCCAACTGCAGTTTCATACTAATATTAATAACCTCCAGTATGTGCAAGTGGTGTTCTAGCAACTGGCAGATTAATATTCAGAATTATATTTCAAACCCAGGGATACCAAACACAGCGTACCCTTGTCACCCAGGAGGGAAGAGACTGCTTTATTCTCTCCTATGTGCTAATATAGTCATGTATGATCTTGTTGGGCTCGCATAAAAATTATCTATGCAAATATATACCTAATATTAATGTGCCTAGTTCCTGTTGATTTGTATGAACTATATGTGAAATGGTTACATGTGAAAAAGAAGTTTTTTGGCACGCTCTGCATTCCTAGAGTCCTAATGGCCTAACAGGTCAGGTGTGTGACGGCTGACTGAGTTATTGTTTTGCGATCAGCGTTTCAAAACAGGCATCCTGCACAAGACTAATTAGTGGTTTACAGCCCTGGAGATGAGTCTCTATTTGTGGTTTATTTAAGATAAGAGGGTCTTTTGAAGTTTTGTTACAACTTCCAGCTACAAATTCATTTTCTAGAGGGAGGAGGGAGGGAAGGAGAGACAAAATGGCTGTCGCGTACAGCTTCCATGTCTCTATTGCGCACAGTCGTCACATGGGAAACTATAGATGAGGTAACTAGGAGAGAGTGGGAGTGGGCCTGTGCAGCGAGGTACTGCGACTCAGGCTGAGTGAGATTTTTTTTGTTGTTTGTATTTTGCTGGAGAAGAACCCCTGCATGGGAAACTTTCTGTTGTATGGACTTTGAACTATCTTGTGTCTTGTTACATATGAAAGGATCTAGCAAGGGATTTTGTGTCACGTTACAGGTGAAGATACCTGGTGAGGGATCTTGTGTAACATTACAAGTGAGAGGACCTGGTGAGCGATGTTGTCTTAGGTTACAGGTGAGAGGATCTGGTGAGGGTTCTTGTGTCATGTTTCAGTTCAGGGATTTGGTGAGGCATCTTACATGTGAGGGTAGGGAGATCTTATGATGGCTATTGTGTGACATGACAAGTGAGGGGATTTAATGAGAGCTCTTGTTTTGCGTTACACTCAAGGAAATTTGGTTGAGGGTTGTTGTGTCACGTTATAGGTGAGGACGATTGATGAGGGTTCTTGTGTCACCTTACAGGTAAGGAGATCTGGTGGGGGATCTTGTGTCACGTTACAGGTGAGGGGATCTGATGGGAAATGTTGAGTGACATTACAGGTGAAGCTAATTTATGAGGGATCTTGTGTCATTTTAAAGGTGAGGTGATCTCGTGAGTGTCTTTGTGTCCTGTTGAGGACATCAAGTTAGGGATCTTGTGTCACATTACAGGTGAAAGGATTTAGTAAAGGATCTTACATTACAAGTGAGGAGATCAGGTGGGGGTTCTTGTGTCATGTTACAGGTGTGAGGATCTTTAAAAGTTCCTGTGGCCCATTACAGGTGAGAGTTCTTATGTCAAGTTGCAGGTGAACCTGTGAGTATATTTGTGTGAAATCTGCAGCCTCTCGTACATTATTTATGGAGATGGGGCTCTAAATATATTTTCACAGAAATTGTGGTTTTGATTAGTCATTCAAAGCTGAAAGAGGCTGTAAGTGAAAAGCACGTATGGGATCAAGGTAAAAGACTTGAAGAAAACTCTAAGGAGGGGAGGGGTAACAGGGGGTCAATTAACCCCTAATGGCCTAGTGAGGCAGGCTTCCCATTCCTACAACGCCTCATGCTCACCCTCTCTAGCCAGTAAAGGGTTACTGGAAGAAACTAAAAGCAGATGTCTGAAATTAAAAAGCATAAATTACTCACATAAATTCCAGCGATGAAAATCCATCATTTTGGAGCCGGAGCAGCTTGGAAGGGGTTACATATTTGGGTACTTAACGTTATTAAACAAAGTGTCAACTGAAGCCCCCGCTCCAAGTTCTGGGGGTTCAAATGAAAGAGCGTTTGATGTGCTGGAGATGTGATTGAACTACTTGTATTTTTGGGCAGAGCCCCCTCTGCCTGTTTGTGTAGGGGATGATCGGGACCAGAACTATGACCTGTCCAATGGCAAGTCGTCCAGCAGAGGGCATAGTCTAGACTCCATCACAACTTCTGACACTCTTTCCAAGTGTGAGTCTCCAATGTTTGAGCCTGGCCTGCTTGGCATCCATCAGGGAAGTTTGGTGGGCGAGATGGTGTTTATGAAAAAAAAAGAGGGATCCTGTCAACAAGAAGTATATACAAACCACAAAATTCTTACAGAGCTTTCTGTCCCTGCCCCCACTTGACACAGATTTCTAACAATCCTCAGACTACTGGCACACCAGCAGCAATCCACTACCATTTTCTTTCAAATTTGGGCAATGAACAGGTACAGGTCATGTACAGAGAAGATCATTGTATGTACTCATCATGCATGGCCCAGTCTTCTCTGTGTTTTTTATTTTTGTATTATCGAGCCCTATATATGGCAGTATACTTTCCGACACTAGTGATTGAACTTTATACACAATCATTTTATCCTTACTATTCCATAAATGCTACAGTTCCCTGAACAGGTCATTATAAAAGGGGGTTGAACAGTGTACACATAAATTTTACTTTATATACTTTAATAAACAGTGTTAGCACAGTGCAAGGGACTGAACTGGATAGTGTATAATATCCCTCAAACTGTTTCTAACCAGTGGTAAAACCTGTGAAAATGTTCAAATTGTGCCCAAAGTGTAATGTTTTGTTTGGCCACCATTATTTTCCAGCACTGCCTTAACCCTCTTGGGCATGGAGTTCACCAGAGCTTCACAGGTTGCCACTGGAGTCCTCTTCCACTCCTCCATGACGACATCACGGAGCTGGTGGATGTTAGAAACCTTGCGCTCCTCCACCTTCCGTTTGAGGATGCCCCACAGATGCTCAATAGGGTTTAGGTCTGGAGACATGTTTGGCCAGTCCATTACCTTTACCCTCAGCTTTTTTAGCAAGGCAGTGGTTGTCTAGGAGGTGTGTTTGGGGTTGTTATCATGTTGTAATACTGCCCTGCGGCCCAGTCTCTGAAGGGAGGAGATCATGCTCTGCTTCAGTATGTCACCATACATGTTGGCATTCATGGTTCCCTCAATGAACTGTAGCTCCCCAGTGCCGGCAGCACTCATGCAACCCCAGACCATGACACTCCCACCACCATGCTTGACTGTAGGCAAGACACACTCGTCTTTGTACTCCTCACCTGGTTGCCGCCCCACACCCTTGACACCATCTGAACCAAATAAGTTTATCTTGGTCTCACCAGACCACAGGACATGGTTCCAGTATTCCATGTCCTTAGTCTGTTTGTCTTCAGCAAACTGTTTGTGGGCTTTCTTGTGCATCATCTTTAGAAGAGGCTTTCTTCTGGGACGACAGCCATGCAGACCAATTTGATGCAGTGTGCGGCATATGGTCTGAGCACTGACAGGCTGACCCCCCACCCCTTCAACCTCTGCAGCAATGCTGGCAGCACTCATACATTTGTTTCCCAAAGACAACCTGTGGATATGACGCTGAGCACGTGCACTCAACTTCTTTTGTCGACCATGGTAGGGCCTGTTCTGAGTGGAACCTGGCCTGCTAAACCGCGGTAGGGTCTTGGCCACTATGCTGCAGCTCAGTTTCAGGTCTTGGTAATCTTCTTATAGCCTAGGCTATCTTTATATAGAGCAACAATTCTTTTTTTCAGATCCTCAGAGAGTTCTTGCCACGAGGTGCCATGTTGAACTTCCATTGACCCTTAAGAGAGAGTGAGAGCGATAACACACCTGCTCCCCATTCACACCTGAGACCTTGTAACACTAACGAGTCACATAAAACCGGAGAGGGAAAATGGCTAATTGGGTCCAATTTGGACATTGTCACTTAGGGGTGTACTCACTTTTGTTTCCAGTGGTTTAGACACTAATGGCTATGTGTTGAGTTATTTTGAAGGGACAGCAAATTTACACTGTTATACTAGCTGTAAACTCACTTCTTTACATTGTAGCAAAGTGTCATTTTCTTCACTGTTGTCACATGAAAAGATATAATAAAATCTTTACAAAAATTTGAGGTGTGTACTCTGGGAGATACTGTAAATAGATGGGCTTTGACTGTATGGCCTGGGAAATGCAATATACAGCTTGGTAGAAGGGTCTGGACTGTATGTCCTAGAAAATTCTGATATACTGCTAGGTATAGGCACCTGAACAGTATATCATAGAAAATGCTAATATACAGCTAGGTACGGAGGCCTAGACTGTAAGGCCTGGGTAAACTGTTATACAGCTAGGTAGAGTGACCTGGAGTCCCATATTGTTTGTGGCTCTGCCATTCAGCCTCATGTCTGCACCTCAAATTTTCACCAAGGTGCTGGCCTCTCCAGTCCCCAAGTCCTCCAAGTCTCTGCTTTTGCATGAGAACCATGGACATGGTTGTAGCCTCTTTGAAGGCAATCCCATTTGCCCAGTCTCACGCCAGACTTTCCTTAAATGTGACATTCTGTTGTTTTGGGGAAAGTCAATTAAATCTTTTGGACAGGCCCTGATTTCTTTGGTGCTGAGGACCAGGTAGTCACTGGCTTTGTGGCTCAGGAATTTGGCACTGCAGTTGGATGAAATCCTTCCTTCCTGTGTTCTATAGGAGCTATAGGAAGACAAATGCCAGCCTGCCAGGGGAGGGGAGTCCTGGACATCCTTCTGTACAAGGGATTTGATCATTGGGGGAATCTCTTAAGAACATTATTCTGGAGCTTTGGATAATTTGACTGTCTCTGCAGCATCGGACCATTCTGCTCAAAGGCCATATGATCTGCATTCATTCGGACAATGCTGTGGAAGTGACATTCATCAGGATAAAACCAGAAACCTCACCATGGCAAAAGAGGTAGATTGGATCATGTCCTGGGCAGAACTTTACGCTTCAGCCTTGTTAGCCATGTACATCCCAGGTGTAGACAGTTGGCAGGCAGACTTCCTCAGCCAGTAGCTCTTCAACAAGCAGGATTGGTTCTTACATCCAGAGGTTTTCAGGACTTGTCTTGCAGCTTGCGGACACCTGGGGGTTTATTTACTAAAGCTGGAGAGTCCAAAATCAGACTCCCTTCTGCATAGAAACCTATCAGCTTCTAACCTCAGCTTGTTCAATGAAGCTTTGGCAATGAAACCTGGAAGCTGATTGGTTTCTATGCAGAAGGGAGTCTGATTTTGGACTCTCCAGCTTTAGTAAATAAACCCCCTGATGTCGTCTTTCTACCTTCAAGTTCAACAACAAACTGGTGCAGATATACCTTAGCAGAAGCAGTAGATGATCTTGTGGCTCTATGAGTTTAGTACACCCTGATCTGTGCCTTTTCTTCTGTCATGTCTACATCCTCTGCTTCACAGGATCAAGTTTGAGGTCTATCATTGGAGATTGAAAGCATACTTCATTTGGTGTTATTCTTGGGGTTAAATCCACTCCTTTCTGCAGCTGGGTCTAGACCAGCGTTTGGCACTCAGCACCATCAGGCCAATAGTGTCTGCAACAATAGTGTTGCAGACACTATTGGCCTCTCTCTCCTTGATTAACACCTTTGTACAGGGAGTTTCTCATGTAGCCTCCCATATCTGTTTAGTTGTGACTCTATGAGATCGGTATTTGCTTCTCTCAGCTTTTCAGAAAACGTGGTTTTAACCCATTAGTGACATTCCTTTCTCTACTCCCACCCACAAGGTGGTATTCCTTGTAGCCATCACCTCTGTGAGGCAAATGTCTGAACTGGCGGCCTTACCCTAAAGAAAATTTAGCTTCATTGTCTGAATGTGATTCGGGCAGCAGGAGTCCATTTTTCAGGCACTGCTTCCTTTGGGAAAACTGATTCCCTTTTTTTAATCCTGAATGGACCCCATAAGGGAGCTCTGTCTTCTCATTCCAACAGCTCTAAGTGACTTAGAAAAACTGTCATCCAAGCTTATGGTCTCACGAATTTGGTTCTCCACCTTTTCCTTTCAAGGCACACTTTTCTACCTACTGTTTCCCAGATTTGCGAGGCTGCCATTTGGTTGTCTCTTAAGTTCTGCCTGGTGGGTGTTGTGGCTTCACCAGATGCCAGCTTCAGGCATAAGGTGTTTCAGGTGACATTTTGAGCTGCAGGTACCCCCATTTCTGTTGTGCTTTCTTGGGCCTGTTGTCCACCCCTCCGTTGAACATTCAGGAGGTGTAGGATGTCATGTCCTTCAATGTATGGGAAAGAAAATAGAATTTTTCAGGCATGCTGGTTGTGGGCGGGGTTATCCTGGACTGGCCTACAGTTTTTTGGTTGCCAATGTCCAATTCTCCTGTAAGCAGCAGTATAACCCAAAGGCAAAAGACTTCCTGTGTCCTTCAGTCTACTCCAATAAAATGTTTTTTTTATGAATACAAAAATTATATTTTCTCCATTAAATATGGCCAATTTTTTTTAGAACAAATAAGAAGATATTTATTAGATTGAAAATATTCTGTTAATTTCCCGTGGTGCTGGAATGTTGTACAACTGAAATTTTTAAATTAAGTCTTTAAAGTCCAACTCCAGCCACCTTTTATTTCATTTTGGAAGGAGTAGTGGAGGTTTAGAGTCCCTTGCTACCTTGGTGACCCACCTTTTCCTGTCTTAGTTTCTCAAGAACAGGAATAGAGGTGAGTCCTTCCAGTTTAACACTTGCCCATTCTGTCTAAATCTAGCTGCTGCAGACTATCAGTTAATCATGGGAAATGAGTATGGGTGTCGGTGTACTGCAGCTTTTTTAGATTAGCATGTCCATTTCAGTCTGCAATGTTTTCCCTCTGATTCCTCTATGCTTGACATCCTCTGGGCACAGTCTACAGACATAACAGATTCTCTTTAGTATATGTAAACCCTCACCTTGAAAAACAACCCATTCAGTTTAAAATGGAAATGAAATACAAAACATTTTTGTATATTCATATGAAAAATATTATAAATACCTTTTTCCCTTTTGGATAAGTGATCACATGCCCTCTGTTCTCAGCACATAAGAGCTAAGGGAAGGAGAAACAGCAGGACACTGATCTTCCCAGTAAATGGCTGTGCGGGAGGGGGGATTCTAGAACAAGCCTAATCATTGGAGGAGAGCAGGCTCAGTTCTCAGCACAGCTAGAGAACGGACCACAATGTGCTCTCATGCCTGGTGTGGTCAGTTTTAATAGGAAGGCAGAATGACTGTCAGAAACACCAGGGACATCACACAATATAAAGAGAACAGGATACTTTTACATATAAGTACATGGTACAGCAGACACATATCAGGAATGTGAAATGTTCAGTTTACATATTCTTTAATCCCAGAACAGTATTGAAAATATTAAAAGTGAAACTCCAGCAAATTTTTATTGTGTCACTTTTTGAGTTGTTATTGTAACATTCATGCTAAAGACACACGTTTCATTTTTGCTGTTCTATAATAACATGCTGATACTTTGTATGCAAATTTAAAGATTCTCTCTGTGGCATCTTTCTGCATATCAGGCAGTGTGGTCAGCATCCCTGATAGACAACTGCTGAGATAAGGTCAACAGACATACATAGAGGCTTAAGCTGGCTGTAGAAGGTTCGTGGGCTGAGCAAAAAAATGTTTTAGCAGATTTCTCCATCCACACAGATGAGGTGGATGGAGGAATTCTCCCTCCCCCCAGAACATTGTAGGAGGAACCACCTCTGTCAGAATACACTGACCAAAAAAAGGTTTTCCAGCATGTCCCTTTGACAGAAGTCATTCAAATGGTCGCGTTTTGTCAAGCAGGGACAGCCGAGCCCTGCTTAACTGGCCGAATTTCAATCAGTGTATAGCCAGTTTAAAGTGACATTAAAGTTATTTTTTTTTCTTTTAATAATCTGTGCCTGTTTTTGTATTGATACAAGTGATTGACCCGGCTTGTCCTGACCTCGCGAGCATGCGCTTTGTCACAATTACCAGCCAAGCTTGCGTGTCACATCCAGGACTCTTGCTTCCGCCCTCATTCAGGTTGCAGTAGACGTCACTTCCGGAGAGCCGCGATCCCGTGCCTGCTCGGACACACACCTTGGAACAGCCTCCCTTCCCAGCTCGAGGACGCAGGGGAACAGACGGTCCACCACACGATCCTGGGATAGACTGCATGGCATGTCATCATAGCAAAGGTTTAACATTGGAACAATAAAGGTACACCTCCTTGGGAGGTGAATATGGATTTTATACTTTCACAGTGCTGTTTTCTTGGGCTTATATTCTTCGTCTGATATAGCACCAACAGAGACCGCTAATGCTCCCAGAGTTATGATTTGGCCTCCTGAACCCAGGGATCCCACACAAGAAAGATTCTCAGGGGGTCAAAGTAAATTGAGAGAACTATTTCAGAGACTCAAATCTGCAACCATTATTACCAAGTTGGATCTGCGGGGAGCTTACAACTTGATACATATAAAAGAAGAGGATGAGTGGAAAACTGCCTTCTGCACCAGGTTTGGCCGTTTTGAGTATCTATTCATGCCCTTTGGCCTCTGCAATGCCCCTGCCACCTTCCAGCACTTCATCAGCGATATCTTTAGAGACTTTCTGGACATTTTTGTAATGGTGTACCTGGATGATATCTTGATCTTCTCTATGTCCCTTAACTCACATCAGAGGCATTTCAAGAGTGTTCTCTGCCAGCTCCGACAACATGAACTATATGCCAAGTCCGAAAAGTGTGAATTCGAGCAGCAGAGTATTCACTTCCTGGGCTTAGTCATTTCTACAGAAGGAATAAATATGGACCAATAAAAGGTCTCTGCCATTCTGGATTGGCATGCACCCACAGACAAGAAGGGGGTGCAGCCCTTTGTGGGGTTCACAGATTTCTACAGGAGATTCATCAGGGGATTCTCTGCTATAATTTCCCCCATTACACAGCTGACCAAGCAAGGTACTTGATTCCATTAGACTCGTAAGGCAGAGGTTGCCTTTGAAACCATAAAATAACTTTTTACCTTTTTTTTAAGTCATCTGGTTCCCACTCTGGCTTACATCCTGGAAGCAGAGTATCAGAAACTGAAGTAGGGGCAGTGCTATCTCAACGTCAAGGTCTCAAGGACTTGGTTCACCCAGTGGCGTTCTTTTCTCATAAATGCACACCAACAGAGAGGAACTATGATGTGGGGGATCGGGAGCTTCTTGCCATCAAGTCTGCCCTTGAAGAGTGGAGATATTTGCTTGAGGGGAAGCGCATCCAATACTCATCTACACTGACCATAAGAACTTCAAATACCTAAGAACTGCCAAATGTTTGAAGCCACACCACGCTAGGTGAGCATTATTCTTTTCAAGATTCGTATTCCACATTACCTACAGGCCTGGATCAAAGAATGTCAGGCCGGATGCGCTTTCCCACATGTTGAGGAACCCAAGGAACCATCTGTACCAGATACTATTTTGTCTGCTGGTAACCTCCTGTTGCTATAAACTAATCTTCTATATAGAATTAAGCAAGCTTCTGTAAATATTCCCTGCCCTCCCGGAGTCACTTTGGTGGCTAGGGAAGGGATGTTGTGGAAGGAGGATAAGGTATTCATGCCAGAATATATTTGGGTAACTATTCTGGGGCTTTGTCACGACCATCCCTTGGCAGGCCACTTTGGAATCCACAAGACAACGTAACAACGAACCTGGGGCTTACTCAGACCTTTGCCAGTTTTGGACAGACCCTGGAGGATGATCTCCATGGACTTCATAGTGGAGCTTCAGCTCTCTGAAGGGTGCACAGCCATCTTTGTGGTTCTGGATCGGCTGTCTAAAACCGCTCATTTCCTTCCTCTAAAGAACACACCCTCGGCCATGGAAACTGCTTGGTTTTTTGTCAAAGAAATTGTGAAACTTCACAGGGTCCCTGTAAATATTGTCTCAGATCGAGGAGTCCAATTCACTTCAAGATTTTGGAGAGCCTAGTGCGAGGTCTTGAAAATTGAGCTTTCCTTATCTTCTTCATATCACCCGCAGAGTAATAGGCAAACTGAGAAGACCAATCAGACTCTCGAACAATACATTAGGTGTTTTACTTCATTATTATTATTATACAGGATTTATATAGCGCCAACAGTATGCTCAGCGCTTTACATTATGGGGGAAGACAGTACAGTAACAATAGGATTCAATACACGAGGGGTTCGGGGGCCCTGCTCCTTGGAGCTTACAATCTAGGAGGGAGGGGATAGTGGTACAGGAGGAAATAGTTGTGGGGGATGGATTGGTAGGAAGAGTGGAGGAGTTCAGTAATTATCTGAGGGCGGGGTAGGCTTCCCTGAAGAGATAGGTTTTCAGAGGTGAGCAGAGTAGGTGATAGTCTGATGGATTGGGGTAGGGAATTCCAGAGGATGGGGGAAGCCCTGGAGAAGTCCAGGAGACGAGCATGGCCAGGGAGCTAGAGAGTAGGAGGTCTTGTGAGGAGCGGAGAGTAGAGTATGTTTTGGGTGGTATTTGGAGACAAGATCGGTGATGTAGTTTGGGGCAGTATTATGAACAGCTTTATACGTCAGTGTTAGCGTTTTGAATCTTATCCTTTGGGCAATCGGAAGCCAGTGGAGGGATTGGCAAAGGGGGGTGGCAGATACGGTGCGGTTAGTAAGGTGGATTAGTCTGGCCGCAGCATATCATTCATTGAGGATGATTGGGTTTTACTGTTACCCTAGGCAGAGTTCGCCTATAACAACGCCAGTCACTCAGCCACAGGACAGTCCCCGTTTTTTGACAACTATGGCTTCCATCCATCTTTCTTGCCTGATCTTATTCCAGAATCTACGTTCCCAGCTGTTCAGAGCACCGTGGATTTACTCAGCCGCAATAATAAGTTGCTGCAAGAAGCTGTGACTAAGGCACAAGCAGACAATAAAGGGGCTTTTGACAAAAAAGAAGGGGGGAACTGGTTCTTCACCCTGGCTATAGTGTATGGCTGTCCACGGCAATTTTGAAGCTGGCCTGTCCCTCGAAGAAGCTTGCACCTAATTTGTGGGTCTCAATGCAGTGTCCTATGAATTATCATTACTAGAATCATTAAAGATCCACCCGGTATTTCATGTATCGCTATTAAAGCCTGCAGTTTCAGACCCTTTTCCAGATAGAAGATCTGGCCCATCTGAACCTGTAATTGTTAACGGAGATGAGGAATATGAGGTGGAAGTCATTGTGGACTGCAAAAAAAGGAGGAACTGGCTACAATACCTTATTAAATGGGAGGGGTATGGTCCAGAGGAGAACTCTTGGGAACCTGAACAGAATGCCCATGCCAAGGAACATATTCATGTCTTCTTCCACAGTCATCTGCAGAAAAGAAGCCAGTTGGGCATCCGGAGGTTGTCAGGGACATGCTGGCTATAGCGTAACTGAGGTTCATAGCCGCACATGAATATGCAGGCTCAGGCATGCGGGTGCTCGTACTGTTGTGTGTGGGCACGTGCATATTTGCACACATGTGTGAGCATGCGCGCAAAGGAATGCTGATTGGCTAATTCTGGCTCCTACTGGCCTATATAAGTATGGCAGTTGCACTAGTGAATTGCTCTCTGATCTGCAGCTCTCCCTGTATTCCTGTGCCTGTTCCTGTATTGATACCCGTGATTGACCCAGCTTGTCCTGACTTCGCTTGAACGCTACCTGCACTGACCTTGGCTTGCTTCTTGGACTCTGAGGAAGGGTTGTAACAGCGCAAACACTGCAAAGTCCTGGGAAATGGTAGTATGGGGTGATCGTGGTATTAGTGGCTACTGTATGAAGAGCGTAGGATTCCGTGTGGCACTGAGGGCAAGGCTTCCAAATAAGCTGTAGCAACTTCTGTAGATGAGAAAAAGGAGAGAAGCGCCTCTAAGTGCAATAAGTCTTTTAATTCAAGTCTAAATGTAGAAACACTCACATGTGTGAAGTAATCATAAGCTTAAAAACCGTGGTTAACAATAGTTAACGGTGGGGTGGTAACCCGGGTGAAGAGCCGTCATCTTACTGCGATGTGGGGAGGTCAGCTCTCGGCTGGAACAGCGTGGTGGCTGGAGGGAAACAGCGGTGAGGCCGGCCTGCATGCACGTCCTCCCTCAGAGCCGGATGGAACGCACGCTGGAACGTAGCAGCGGCGTGGCCGTGATGACGTCAGATCCCAGGGTGCACTGCGATGCGTTTCGGAGCATGCACTGGCCGTGGAAGGCGGAAGTGCACTCCTTTTTCAAGCAGGGGGAGGTGGATGAACAGGGGTGAATATATAGGGAACGTGAGTCTAATTGATCAATTAACCAGTGATTGACCATTGCTGTCAGGTGAATAGTGTAAAGTCATGGATGTTAAATGGGGGGGTAAAGGAAACCAAATGGAAAAAAGAGAGGATGTAATAAATAAGAAAACGGAAGACGAAAGAAAAATGATAAAATGAAAAAAAATGATGAAAAAAAGAAAGAAAAATGAAAAAAAACCAAAAAAATTAATGAAATGAAAAATGACATCAATAAACGATTTTTGAACAGCTGAAAATCGAAGAAGCTATGTGAAAAAAGTTGATGGGGGTAATAAGAATACAAAAGGAAACAAAGAAAAAAAAAATTATATTCTGGGAGATTAGTGGGGTAAAACGTTCACCTTGCAGCACTGGAACATCAATTATGTAACAGTAGTGAGCAGATATTTAGTGGTAATACAGCATGATTGCAAGGTGGGATATAGTTATGGCTCTACAGGAGCTTCATAATAATTATAACATATATACATGTTCCAAGCAGGTATATTGACAATGGGTGTTAACATGGTAAGATGATAAACATATTGGTAATAATACATGCAAATGACATTATAAAGAGTAAACTACATTGTAAAAAATAGAATAAAATATAAATAATGAACAAAAGGTTATAAATAATAAACTAAAAATTGGATTAAAAAATGAATAAAAAAAATATATAATATAATTTTTTTTTTCTTTGTTTCCTTTTGTATTCTTATTACCCCCATCAACTTTTTTCACATAGCTTATTCGATTTTCAGCTGTTCAAAAATCGTTTATTGATGTCATTTTTCATTTCATTACTTTTTTTTTTTTTTTCATTTTTCTTTCTTTTTTTCATTTTTTCATCATTTTTTTTTCATTTTATCATTTGTCTTTCGTCTTCCGTTTTCTTATTTATTACATCCTCTCTTTTTTCCATTTGGTTTCCTTTACCCCCCCATTTAACATCCATGACTTTACACTATTCACCTGACAGCAATGGTCAATCACTGGTTAATTGGTTAATTGATCAATTAGACTCACGTTCCCTATATATTCACCCCTGTTCATCCACCTCCCCCTGCTTGAAAAAGGAGTGCACTGCCGCCTTCCACGGCCAGTGCATGCTCCGAAACGCATCGCAGTGCACCCTGGGATCTGACGTCATCACGGCCACGCCGCCGCTACGTTCCAGCGTGCGTTCCATCCGGCTCTGAGGGAGGACGTGCATGCAGGCCGGCCTCACCGCTGTTTCCCTCCAGCCACCACGCTGTTCCAGCCGAGAGCTGACCTCCCCACATCGCAGTAAGATGACGGCTCTTCACCCGGGTTACCACCCCACCGTTAACTATTGTTAACCACGGTTTTTAAGCTTATGATTACTTCACACATGTGAGTGTTTCTACATTTAGACTTGAATTAAAAGACTTATTGCACTTAGAGGCGCTTCTCTCCTTTTTCTCTGCTTCTTGGACTCTGCCTGATCTGCCTTACTACTCTACCAGCCTGCTCTGCTGTGGCATCTGCCACTGCCAGCCTGCTCTGCAGTGACATCTGCCAGCTGCTTCACTCTAGGCATCTGTCCAGCAAGGTGTCAGCTACTGCTTCGCAGACTACTGGACTGATCAGGCACTCATACTCCGCTGTGCTCTTGTGGTTGCTGTTCCACCTTCAGTGGTCCCTGAGCTGAAACTGTACGAGAGGCCTTCCTCTGCACGTCATGCTCCTTAATGAGGTAAGTGACAGGTATGCATTGATGAAGTGGAGCAGTAAAGCACAGTCACTGTGCTGCACTAAGCAGATGCTGCATATGTAATGAGACAATATGGCTTCCCCCGTTTACATTTAGAATTAGAAGCCCTATGTAGAGAGGAGCACTGGCAGTGATCACATTCACGTATATAGCTATGAAGTGCTTTAACCTCCTTGGCGGTTTTCCCGAGTGTAGCTCGGGGTAGAATTTCTATACCAAGAACGGTAACCCCGAGCTACACTCGGGCTTACCATGCAGCTTTCTCTGGAAGTCCCTCCAGCACTTACCTTGTCCTTCGCTCCCACGATGGGTCCCCTGCAGCGTCCCCGTCCATCTCCTCCGGCGGATGCCGGCATCTGGCTTCCGTGTTCCGGTCCCCGTGACGTCGCTACGTTCGGGCGGCGGAACCGGCGGGAAATTTGAAATTTTTAAAAAATGACATTTTTGCTGTCATTGCTTTTTCACTGCATTTCACATACATTTTGTCCCCACTGCTTTGTCCGGCGCCCTGCCTGCATTTTGACTGTTCTTTCTGCCTGGAAACTTAGAAAAGTCCATGGCGGCCAAAAAGCGTCCCTTTACGTCAAAAGCGGTTTTAGAACAGCGATAGTAAATCAGAACCACTTGCAGAATTGAGTGATAATGATTTGTGGGGAAATTCGTCATCGGACACTGAAAACGATTTTGCGACTTTGCTCAGCGATGTGCGAATTTGCCTCTGTATTTCAAATTTCAGTGTTTTTGGTTTGATTATATTATTGAATTAAATTTATTATTATTATATTATTCTTTTTTATGATTATTTATTAACCTACCTGGCGGTATGATTATTTCAGATTTTTGGTGCTGAAAGCGGTACCATTATTTTGCATGGAAATATGTAGTTTTTTATTGTAGGCTGTAATTTTTAGGAATAACTCACTGAAATCTGTCCGAACAAGAGTCTATTAAACATCCCGGGTATGATAAAATTTGAAACACGAAATCATAAATTATAATTTAATAAATAATCATAAAAAATAATAATATAATAATAATACATTTAATTCAATAATATAATCAAACCGAAAACACTGAAATTTGAAATAGAGCGCCAAGTTCGTACATTGCTGAGCAAAGTCGCAAAATCGTTTTCAGTGTCTGATGACGAATTTCCCCCACGAATCATTATCACTCAATTCTGCAAGTGGTTCTGATTTACTATCGCTGTTCTCTAGCTGGTCTAAAATCGCTTTTGACCTAAAGGGACATTTTTTGGACGCCATGGATTTTTCTAAGTTTCCAGGCAGAAAGACAGACAAAATGTAGGCAGGGCACAGGACAAAGCACTAGGGACAATATGTATGTGAAATGGGTTGAAACAGCAATGTTTTACTGTGAAAAATGTGTTTTGAAAAAAATGACATTTTTTAAAATTTTCAAATTTCCCGCCGCCGCCCGTACGTCCCGACGTCACGGGGACCGGAACACAGAAGCCGGATGCCGGCATCAGCCGGAGGAGATGGCCGGGGACGCTTCAGGGGACACATCGTGGGAGCGAAGGACAAGGTAAGTGCTGCAGGGACTCCCTATGCAGCGCCGCATGGTAAGCCCGAGTGTAGCTCGGGGTTACCGCTTTTGGTACTAAAACTCTACCCCGAGCTACACTCGGGAATACCGCCAGGGAGGTTAAATTATAATTTATGATTTCGTGTTTCAAGTTTTATCATATCCGGAATGTTTAATAGACTCTTTTTCGGATAGATTTCAGTGAGTTATTCCTAAAAATTACAGCCTACAATTAAAAACTACATATTTCCATGCAAAAAAATGGTACCGCTTTCAGCACAAAATTCCTGCCAGGGAGGTTAAAAGAACAGTACACAGATAGAAAGTAGGTAGTAGCGGGACGGTGGTGGTATTTGACAAGGTCAGAGTCACTTGCGTCACCCTATAGACCTCTCAGTATCCCCAGTGAGTGATGAGACTGTGGGTAGCTCCTCCTTTATATACTACAGGATGTCAAAGTGGCACCATATTTGCAGTCCACTCGGATACTCTCAGCCATTTTTTGGCCAACATGTGGATTCATACTGCCACCTCGCCATGATGAAGGTCTATTTCTCCACCATTACTGTGCTATATCACAGGATGAAAAGAAAGAGATAATAAATCAGTTATCTGCACACATGGGTAGAGAAAGCACTGACACATGAGGAGCGTCTGCGCACAAATTATTCAAAGAGGATGTGGCTGGCAGTCATTATGTGTGAGCTCTATTGGGGGTCATGGAGGGCGAGATTGGGGTTATAGACAGGCAAAGTGTTTTGTTGCTGTTCTGACAATGTATTGAGAGGAAATAAGGTATCGTAAATCATACTGCACACAAAATCGTGGACTGCCAGACATCACATGGGATCATAAAAACACATCACACAAAGATTCAGATTGTACAGTATACAATTCAGATTGTACACTGAATGCCATAGTCATCACGGGATTGTACAATTACATCATACATAACTATATGGGTTCTACAATCAGCTGTCCTTATGAACTTTATATGGTTTAAACTTTTTTATCCTGAAGAAAACAAACCCACTTGCTGAAACTGCTTAAAAGTTTTAGCTGGAGTTTGACTTTGCCACTTACTTAAAGTGGAACTGAACTCAAAACTGAGGATTTGCCATCTTGCAGGGAACAAATAGGCATGGTGTTTGTGCCTAATCACTACCCTGAAATATCTACCTATTGTCTTTAACTCCTCTTGAAACTAGCAGTGCGCTTCCTGTGCTCAGGCACTCCCATAGTGTAGCCTCATAACTGTTTATCTGCTGCATGAGATCATCTAAGGCACTGCTGCCTCCGACTGCTAGTCTAAGGAGATTCGGAGTAAGTTTGGTGGTCACTACTGTGCTGCTCACTGTACTCCTTGCTGGAGAGAAAGCTGTGCCTGTGGAGCTAAAGTGGAAAGATCTACCTGTTTCATCCATTCTGTGAATTTGTGCTTCTTTCACCTTTATCATTACCCCACCAGTCATCAGATCACCATTCAGTGGGGCAGCTCAGATACAAGGAATCAATGCCCTGTTCCTCTATCTGGATGGCCATCTCCACACAGAGGCACATGGCAGAACAACTCATGGTAAGTTAGTAATGGAAAAAGGTCAGTTGCATGCACAGCTTTCAGAATTCAGGTCCTCTAAAGTCATTTAAAACTACATATCCATTTAAGAGCTCGTTCACACTTGACTTTATTTCTAACTCTTGCCAAACGCCCCTATAGCGTTTGACAAGCGTTGGACAGGTGTTTGTGAAGCGCTTTTAACGCTCCGCAAACGCTCCCAAAACGTCCTATGCGTGGTTTTGATAGGCATTTGCTAAGCGTTAAAACCACACCACAAACAAATATAATGAAGATTAAATGGTATTAACGCTCCGCAAACGCCTCACAACCGCACCGCAAACGCCGGCCAGGAGTTTGCGGAGCGGCACCATAGACTCCTCCTGACTTGACCAGAGACGTCTGTTTTACCGCGACGCTAACACTTCCGTGTGAACAGCACTGTGCTGCCATGTGCAGAATTTTCAGAGGCGTTTGGGAAGCGTTAAAAACGCTTCCCAAACACCTGTCTGACGCCTGCTGACAGAGCTAGTGTGAAAGTAGCCTAAGACTCCAGTCCACCAGGTGACAACACTGCTGGGCAATTTCACTGTAGAATCAATAATGCTATCACCTGTTAAAGTGAGTAGAATTATACTTTAAAGTGTATGTGTAGCCAAAACTGTTTTTTAGGTTTGGATGGAGTAGGCAAAAATTGAAACCCTGTAAGGGTATCTTTTGCTGCCTTGTCCTGCTGGGAGATTTCCTTATGCTCCCTGGAGATGCAACAGCAAATGAGAGGAAATTCCCTCAAAATGGAGTTTATAGACAGTGGAGTTTATATTTTAAGTGGAGGATTAGACTAAGCCCCTTTTATTGGCCTTCTTGGCCATGTGCAGGGGCCCCTCCCATGTGCTCCACCTATAAAGTGATTTAGCTTCTACCATTTTTAGCTCTTCATGTAAAGATCCATCATGTGTTGCTCATATACCGATGTCCAGTCACACTCTACAAAGGAACCGTGGCATTGTGTGCTGCCATCACCTGTACAACTGAGCCCATTGTTTTTATTACATTAGGTTTCTTCACTTCCAGGCAGGCTGAGAATTGGTGGAAGTCTTTATACAGATTTAATACCATCATATAAGTAAAGTATGTTATTCTCAGTGAGTTTTTATGCCGTATTTACCTAAAAGAACTTTTGATGTGACTTTCACACTCTTGCAAGCTTGCGCTTAACCACTTCCCGACCGGCCGTTGTATAACGGCCTCCCCGCACCCTGCTTGTGCGCGCTCCCTGGGAGCGCGCAGCACCGCGATCCGGTGCCCGCAGTGTCCTCCGGACACAGTGAAACACCGATCGTCGGACGGGACCTCTGTACGAGGTCCCGATCATGTGATCACTGATTGGCCAATCAGTGATCACATGCAAAGTAGTAAGCAAGATGTCACTTCTGACATCATTGCTTACTATGTGTGAAATCTGTGAATGATCACAGAGGTCACATGGTACAAGGCTATTCACAAAAGCCTTGTACCATGTGACAAGCTGTGACCAATCACAGCTCACTCAGTTCTTCTCAATGAGTGCAAGAATGCACACAGAGAGAAAGAGAAAGGATTGCTTTTACACCCTATATGGGTGTAAAAGCAATCAGCGTAAAAAAAAAAAAAAAAATTCTTCATCACCCCTCACAAGTAGTGCAGTGTCACCATGGTGACACTGTACTGCTAGGGTGACAGTATGTAAAAAATAAAAAATAATAATATAAAAAAATAAAATAAAAATGTAAATAAAAATGTTTAAAAATTATAATTTTTGCTTATAAACTAATTTGGATTTTTTTTTTTTTACTAAAAAGATAACGGAATAAATTTTGGCTAAGATTTATGATGAAATATTATTTATTTGCAAAATTTTATAAAAAAACACTTTTTTTCAAAATTTTTGGACATTTCATTTACATAGCAAAAAAAATACAAATCCCAGTGGTGAATAAATACCACCAAAATAAAGCTTTATCTATCTCAAAAAAATGGTAAAAAATTAATTTGGGTACAGTGTTGCATGACCGCGCAATTGTCATTCAAAGTGTGATAGCGCTAAAAGCTGAAAATTGCCCTGGTCAGGAAGGGGGTAAAAGTGTCCGGTCTGGAAGTGGTTAATGTTATAGCATTAAAAGAGAAGTATGTTTTTTGTTTTTTTTTTCAGAAATCATACTTACCTAGGTGGATACAGCATCAGTCCAATGCTGCATCTGTCCCTGGTGGCTCTAAGACTGAGAACTGAGTGATCGCTCAGTGAGCGGAGAGCTGGTGACTGTCAGTCACTACTGTCTGCTCTGCCCCAACCCCACCACCTACTCCCCCTTACACTCACTAGAGGGCTGGGTTGTGAAGGGGGCAGGAGCGGCTGGCTTAGGCTCTCAGCAGATCGTTACGAGGCTGAGCCGGTTACCAGTCCAAGCTCCTGGGTGGATCTCGACTTTAATGTTGGGATCTTTACCCAGCCTGGACTGGCTGAGTGACGTCAGCCCACAGAATGCTTTAGCCCGCAGTTGGCTGAAAACGGACCACAGGAGTGCAAAACAAACTGCACTCCTGTGATCAATAGGAGAAGTATAGCAAACCAAGCTTTGGCTGTACTTCTCTTTTAATATAGATATTTGTTTATCAGTCTCTAGAGGGAGCTCTCTTGAGTTCAGTACAATTACTCACACAACTGCTGAAATCAGCCACATAGGCAGTACATTGTTTTCGGCGGGTTGATTTATTAAAGGCAAATAAAGTAGGCTGTGCACTTTGGAAGTGCAGTTGCTCTAGAGCACGGGTCTCCAAACATTCTAAACAAAGGGCCAGTTTACTGTTCTTCAGTCTTTAGGGTGGCTGGAGTGGCCAGTGGGAATGAAAAAATGCCCCAGTTTCAGCAGGAGTAAACAATGTCTCGGGCTTGGAGAAGGAATAGTGCTTCCTGATTGATATTAGTGGGAGGAATAGTGCCCCATGATTGGTATCTCTGGGAGCAATAGGACCTAATTGTTTATATTAGTGGAAGGGAAAATGCCTCATTGCTGGTGTCAGTGAGAGATATGGTTCCCCACTGTTAATGTCATTGCAAGGAATGGTGCCTCCTTGTTGGTATTAATGGGAGGAATAGTGCCCCAAGAGCCGGAAAAAGGCAAGCAAAGGCTGCATTCGTCCCACGGATCGCAGTTTGGAGACCCCTGCTCTAGAGCTTAGTAAGTAAGCAAAAACTCTGCTGACTTCAATCATTCAATCATGTGCCCGCAAAAATGCTGTTTTTTTTATCTTCCTTGCACCTGATTGGGTGTTGTTTGTAAAGTGAAGCTTTACCTCATTTACTAAGCTCTGGAGCAACTGCATTTGCAAAGTGCACAGTCAATTTGCCTTTAGTAAATTAACCCCAATGTCTTGTACTTTGAAAAGGAACAGGAGGCAGAGGCTAAGTATGTCATGAGAAAAGATGGCTACCCCATGTACTGCACATATATCATAAAGTATACAGAAACACATAAAAAAAGATAATTTCCACCACTCTGAAAAATAGACACTGCTGAGACAATACATTCTTAACCACCTTCCGCCCGCCCTATAGTAAAATGATGCGCGCAAGGTGGTTCTCTTGTTCTGATAGGACGTCATATAACGTCCTACCAGACTCCCTGCGCATGCGCGGCTCAGGGAGCGTGCAGCATGGCGATTGCCGGTGTGCTGTGTCCCTCACACACAGCGGATCACGGAAAGAGCCGAAGATTTCGGCTTGTTCATGTGATCAGCTGTGTCCAATCACAGCTGATCACATGTAAACAGGGAAATGCCGGTTATCGGCATTTCTCTCCTCTCGAGCTGTCATGCTGACAGTGTCGCCTATCAGTGCGCATCAGTGCCAGTCAGTGCCGCCTAACAGTGCCAGTCAGTGCCGCCTATCAGTGCCATATATTAGTGTCATGTATCAGTGCTGCCTTTCAGTGCCCATCAGTGATACCTGTCAATGCCCATCAGTGCAACCTACCAGTGCCTCCTCATCAGTGCCACCTATCAGTGTCCATCAGTGCAGCCTATCAGTGCCCATCACTGCAGCCTCAGTAGCGCACATCAGTGAAGGAGAAAAATCACTTATTTACAAAATTGTATAACAAAAACTAAGAAACTTTTTTTTTCAGTGGTTTTTGGTGTGTTTAAGAAAAAATAAAAAATCCCAGAGGTGATTAAATACTACCAAAAGAAAGCTCTATCTGTCTCAAAAAAATTATAAAAATTTGTGACAGCGCTGAAAGCTGGAAATTGGCCTGGGCAGGAAGGGGGTATAAGTGCCCTGTAGGCTAGTGGTTAAAGTGCAAGCCCACCTTATTACATCTTCTGTCTCTGTTTTTTTCCCTCAGTTATATCAAATGTCCTTTTTGCATAAAAATGTTGAATTTTGCTGTGTCTCCCTGGCCCTGCCCCTGTTTTCCCATCTTATTGACTGCTGCCGGTGATCTGTACGTTTTTGGGCTTCCAACAAAATGGTCACTGTAATCAACCTGGCAGTCATCCCCAAATGCAGCTCATGGCAGCCTTAGGAGACAAGTCTGTATCCCACCAAGAAAATAATTGATACTTCCATGTATGACCAATATTGGCTCTGCTTTGTATACTGTCCTGTTCTCTGTGTTTACATCTGGAGTGCAGCATATAAATTGTCATCTTTAACGGCAGAGTGGACCTGGCAGAGGCCTCAGAGGGGTTGGGGGGAGCTCACGTTGTTGTGTTTAATTAGCACATCTGACACAGAAGACTGCACTCCCCATGCACTTGTAGTTGCTTCAAGATGTGTCAAGTGCCGGCCACCTGCAGCCGCCGCGTCCTGCTATTCTGCTGTTTGACCTGCTGGGTGAAGTGCCAGAGGCCTCATCTGGCTGCAGGTTTGGCCCCATGACCTGCTGACCTGCAAATGTGGTCTTTCCTCAGAGTTCTGAGAGATCTCCCAGCTTCTGCCCTCTGGATATTAAGGGAAGGGGTGGATTATCAGGGAGCAAACACCAGTTAAGACTCACATTTCATTTACATCTGCACGGTTTGTGCAATTTATTAACATGTGATGGTCAGTGTATTACTGTTCCTATATATCCTTGGGGATGACAGGACAATGAAAGTGGACCATCATGAACATGGAAATGTTTGTTCTGTCACTAATCCTTATTTTGTGTAAACATTTTTCTATAAGAATCTGCACCATGCATTCTGTTTTAGGCATTTAACAAAATTTAGATAATCCAACACTAGAGATTATCAAGATTCAAGATTAATTTGCCATACAATCTACAGAGTTACTACCATAAAATCTCTGCAGTAGCTCTGTATATTCTCTATTGTATCTCTGGGCTCTCCACCATAATCTATCTATATGGGCATTTGCTATGGAATATTTGGTAACTTCTCCCTAGAATCTCAATGCTCGCCTTTGCAGACTCTCTGGGCTCTCCTCTATATATAATTTTGGCTGTCCTCCTTAGACTCTCTGTGCTAACCTCCATAGACTTCCTAGGTTTTCCTCCATTGAAAAATTAAGATATCTCTATATAACCATTTTCCGTAGAATCTTTGGGCTCTTTTCCATAGAATATCTGGTATTTCTTTATGCATACAGTCTCATAATATATAATTTTTGGGATCTTCTCCATAAAGCCACATTCCATAGACCAGCCTTTTTCAACCAGGGTGCTTTCAGGGTTCTTCAGGTGTACCTAAATATTGCCCAAAAATTGTCAACAAGACAGCAAGTGGATCAGACCCGTCTTTTTGTTACACAAAGCCACAGGTTTTTATTGTGCACCAATACAACCTTGGGCATCACACAGGCCAGCTGCTGGCATCCTAACTGATTTTGTCATTGGTCGATAAGGAGGACTGGGGTCACGTTAGTAGAGTGAAGGAGAGAAACTAAGGGGAAAGAGAAATGTTGGAATACTAGCCAGTACCAGTGTGCAAAGATGTATTTGCTTTGTAAGAATAAATCACCTCTAATATTGGGTATTCTATATGTGTGTATACTGCTGCGATGTGTAAAAATCTTCGTTTAGTTTTTTTTTACAGTTTAGAATGGGGTGCCTCAAGATGCACAGAATTTTAAAGGGTGCCTTGACTGAAAAAAGGTTGAGAAACTCTATCATAGACAGTGAGATTTTCTCCAAAAAATATCTAGGTTCTCTCACTTATATTACTCTTGGTGGGTTACACCAGCCTGTGATGTCCTCTGTGTAGCAGCTGTCAGTGAAGTCATATTTATAGGTCTGTACATAAGAAAGATCTTATTGTTCTGTTGTCGTTTGATTGCATCAATGCAAATTTCCTCAGTGGGGCTCTGCTCGGTGTAACACAGTGATAGTCATGTAATCATGGGGGTGCTGTTACCTCATTCTGCTGCTCAAACAGATACTGAGGTTTTCCATATGGATCCACATAGATCCATTATTGTTGGGCTAGAGGAAGTCTTATCCTTGTGAGGTTCCCACTGCGTCCTCAGTGTAATTACATCACCTTCATTATGATTGTCACTGCAGGGGGCAGTAACCAATATGGCTACCATACACCACGTGTAGCACAGTCAGTGGATTCACAGCGCATGTTCAGGCAGAGCTAATATTGTCACATAACACGTACGGGAGAATATCAGTAATTATCAGCTGGCGTCCTTTAACTGGAAGCTCAATAGGTGAGAATGTGAGTACACAGAGGGAGAGAAAAAGACCCTATAATAGCGAGATACACAAAGATGCGAGCCATGGTGGGGGAGCTTTTAAATGGTGGTTTGCGATGGAATAATGGGGGGTCCCCTGTCCATTATCATTATTGCAATTATATTTATTGTACTAATCAGAAACAATGGCAGTCATTGATATATTGTTATTACAATTTATATTTTATATATGTCCACAGAAGTGACCCAGCAATGACTGTCAATAAGGCTCCCACTGTTACTCCTCCTAACACCACAAGACCCTTCATACAATGGAAGTCACAATGGGGTTTATTTACTAAAGCTGGAGAGTCCAAAATCAGACTCACTTCTGCATAGAAACCAATCAGCTTCCAGGTTTCATTGCCAAAGCTTCATTGAACAAGCTGAGGTTAGAAGCTGATTGGTTTCTATGCCGAAGGGAGTCTGATTTTGGACTCTCCAGCTTTAGTAAATAAACCCCAATATGTCACTTATAAACTATATGGGCAAATGTTTGCAAACACCTGACCATCACGCCTATATGTGTTTGTAGGATATCCTATCCCAAACCAAGGCCGTTAAAATGGAGTTGACCCTTATCTGTGGCCAAAAGCCTACACTCTTCTGGGTAGGATTTCAACAGAATTTTGGAGTGTTCCTGTGGGAATTTGTGCTTTGGTTCTGATAATGGATGAGAAGACATGGCTAGCAGTCGGCATTCCAGTTCATCCCAAAGGCCAGACTACTGGAGCTCCTCCACATCAACCTTGTCTTTATGGAGTTGGCTTTGTTAATGCGCACAGTCATGATGGAACAGAAAAGGACCTTCCCCAAACTGTTACCACAACAATACTCTTCACCGGAGACACCTGAACTTATTAATTTGGAGGCTGTCCACATACATTTGGCCGTATAGCCTAAGAACTGTGCCCCACCTTCTTGTTGTGACATTGCTATGTCATAGGGTTATTCATCTGGTGGGAAGGTTCTCTTTCTTCCCAACAAACAGCCGGTGATGCTGCAGAATTTACTGCTGAAAATTAATTTGGCTGTGATAAAAATTAATATGATTTTGGCCCAGTAATTGTGATAACTGGCTGCACTTTACTGTCTTTCCAAGTAAGTTTCATCTCTGGTTACTTTAAGTAGTTATAAAGCTACTCCAGGTTCAGTATTTTTTGGCGTATAAGACTACTTTTTATACTTAAAAATATACCCCAAAAATTGGGGGTCGTCTTATACGCGGGGTATAAAATGTGAGCCTTGAGATTGTTTGGGTCAAGCTGGCTGGATGTGTGGTAATACTGTACATACAGTATACCGTGCTGAGCCAAGCTGACTCAAAACAAATGTCCCTATGACAGATTAATCTGTCAGCCCGCTGGATGTGTGGTATATGCAGTATACTGCGCTGAGCCAAGCGGTTTCAAAACGTACCAGTACGTCCCTACTGTAATCAGCCCGCTGGATGCGTGTATGTATGGTAGCTGCGGCTACATACAGTATACACTGGGCCAATCACGGATTTTGAAGGATTTCAAGTACCGGTAAGTCACAACCATTTTAAATGGTGTTGCCTCGGAAGGGGGGTAGTCTTATACGGCGAGTATAGCCCAAAACCTATGTTTTAACTGGAACATTAGGGGGTCGTCTTATACACCCAGTCGCCTTATATGCCGGAAAATACGGTACTTGTTCCGCTCATCATAACATACAGTGCATCCAGAAAGTATTCACAGCGTTTACCTTTTGCCACATTTTGTTATGTTACAGCCTTATTGCAAAATGGATTAAATTCATTTTTTCCCTCAACATTCTACAAAGAAAATCTTTGCAATTTATTAAAAATAAAAACGAAAAAAAAAACACATGTACGTAAGTATTTACAGCCTTTACTCAATACTTTGTTGAAGCCCCTTTAGCACCAATTACAGCCTCAAGTTGTTTTTGAGTATGATGCTAAAAGCTTGGCACACCTATTTTTGGACAATTTCTACCATTCTTCTTTGCAGTACCTCTCAAGCTCCATCAGGTTGGATGGGGAGCGTCAGTGCACAGCCATTTTCAGATCTCTCCAGAGATGTTCAATCAGGTTCTAGTATGGGCTCTGGCTAGGCCACTCCAGGACATTCACAGAGTTGGCCTATAGCCACTCCTTTGTTATGTGGGCTGTGTGCTTAGGGTAGTTGTCCTGTTGAAAGATGAACCGTTGCCCCAGTCTAAGGTCCAGAGCGCTGTGAAACAGGTTTTCATCAATGATGTCTCTGTACATTATTGCATTCATCTTTCCTTCAATCCTGGCTAGTCTCCCAGTTCCTGCCACCGAAAAACATCCCCACAGCATGATGCTGCCACCACCATGCTTCACTGTAGGGATGGTATTGGCCTGGTGGTGAGCAGTGCCTGGCTTCCTCCAGACATGACGCTTGGCATTCAGGCCAAAGAGTTCAATCTTTGTTTCATCAGACCAGAGAGTTTTGTTTCTCATGGTCTGAGAATCCCTCAGGTGCCTCTTGGCAAACTCCACACGGGCTGCCATTTGGCTTTTACTGAGGAGTGGCTTCCGTCTGGCCACTCTACCATACAGGCCTGATTGGTGGAGTGCTGCAGAGATGGCTGTTCTTTTGGAAGTTTCTCCTCTCTCCACAGAGAAACACTGGAGCTCTTTCAGAGTGACCATCGGGTGCTTGGTTACCTCCCTGGCTAAGGCCCTTCTCCCTTGATCGCTCATTTTAGCCAGGCAGCCCACGCTAGAAAGATTCCTGGTGGTTCCAAACTTCTTCTATTTACGGATGATGGCGGCCACTGTGCTCATTGGGATCTTCAGTGCCGCAGACATTTTTCGGTACCCTTCCCCAGATCTGTGCCTTGATAAAATCCTGTCTCGGAGGTCTAAGGACAATTCCTTGGACTTCGTGGCTTGGTTTGTGCTCTGACATGCACTGTTAACTGTGGGACCTTATATAAACAGGTTTATGCCTTTCCTAATCATGTCCAATCAACTGAATTTACCACAGATGGACTCCAATCAAGTTGTGGAAACATCTCAAGGATGATCAGTGGGAACAGGATGCACCAGAACTAAAATTTGAGTGTCATGGCAAAGGCTGTGAATACTTGTGTACATGTGGAGTTTTTTTTCGGTTTTTTATTTTTAATAAATTGCAGATATTTCAAAATGAACTTCTTTCATGTTGTCATTATGGGGTATTGTTTGTAGAATGTTGAGGGAAAAAATTAATTTAATCCATTTTGGAATAAGGCTGTAACATAACAAAATGTGGCAAACGTTAAGCGCTGTGAATATTTTCTGGATCTGCATGGAGGTGAAATTACTACTTTATAAATACATTATGCTTTGGAGATTATCAGTAATTCTAGTATGGATTATAATGCTAATATTGCTAATAATGTAGATTATCAACAAAAATATTGTTGATAATCTCCACCACCCTGTGTCTGGTACAAGTCTTAGAGAGGAAAGTAGAGATTTTCCTAAGAAGCCTCCATCATATCTATGTGTTCATATGCCTATTTTGTCTTTTCTAAGGCAGGTGGGAGGGGGGGGGGGTGGACTTTGTTTGCACATAATGACCCATTCCAGCAGTCCTGGCTCTAGCCTGTCCTTCACACCTCACTTCTGGACAATCACTGTGATGGAAGAGCTTCTTAATGTATAACTAAAGGCACATTGTTTTTTTTAAATCTTGGATAGTGTAGAGAAGGGTTAGAACATATGTCAGGTTAGGGAGATTCATTCTCTCTGCTTGTCATGTTTACCATTATCACAGAAAGTGATAGTGAAAGAAAATCCCAAATTCTGGGTTGCTCCCAGAACAGTAACGGAGGAGAATCCTTCCAACAGGGACACTAATGGATAGATTTACTAAAACGGATGCACTCAGGATCTGGTGCAGCTGTGCATGGTAGCCAATCAGCTTCTAACTTTAGCTTGTTCAATTAAGCTTTGACAGTAAAACCTGAAGCTGATTGGTTTCTAGGCAGAGTTGCACCACATTTTGCACTCTCTCATTTTAGTAAATAACCCTCTAATAGTGGTGACCCTACAACCAGAGATTCCCTCACTTTGTAGGGACTTCCTCTTACTTATTGTTTTGGCTATGGAACAGGAAGTGAAAGGGAATCTCCCTAATGCGACACATATGGCAAAACATGACAGTGGTCATAAACCTCCCTTACTTTATCCAAGATAAAGTATAATTTTTATCCTTTAATTCTACTTCAAGTTTGTCAAAGGATTTGTAATATTACCCATCCACTTTGTGATTTGTGTCCTTCTGCCAGACAGCACAGCCCGGAGGGTGACCCCACTTTCTCTTTTAGAGTTAAAGAATACCATTGGGTAACCAGCTAATTGGAAAATAAAGGATCAGATCACACCAATAACTTATCAGCTCTGTATATTCCAAAATGTTTAAACTGGGCTTCCTTAGTGCAGAGTTCTATGACCGGTGGAAATCATCTCTTCAAAAATGTCAGCTTTATAAGCAGCGCTGCTCCACACTAACTTCCAGCTTCTCCACGAGGCTCCCACATGGTTCTTAATTCGCTGAACACGTGACCACAAATAAGTGAGTGAGAGTGGCCTCTGTGGTGTATCCCCTTTACACTGACTCCTCAACTCTTTGGTTTACCTGGTTCTGACCCACCAAAATATAGTAAGAGAAGGGATTCTGCTTGTGGAGTATTTCTTGCAAGTTCATTAGATTTGTTAAGGCATCAACATGTCAAACTATAAAATGACAACAAACAAGTCAGTTTCAGCTCTGTCCAAAACATTATTCCTAATTGACTTTTTCATCAGGTGGAGCTGAAAGGCTGAATGTGTTTCGGAATGTACAAAATTAAACTGGCTATCAATATTTATGAGAAATAACACCATAGATTGTGGACTCGCTTGAGTATTAGTTTGCCTTTGGGGATCAGGAAGCATTTTTTTTCTCAGTTGTACTAGATTAGAATTCCATTTTATATGTGTTTTCTGCCTTCTTCTGGATCAACTGCGGGTCTATGGGTCTGAGGATGCAAGTTTTTTAATGTTTTGTCTTTAGGTTGAACCCAATTTGTCTCTTTTTAGCCTTTATAACTATGAAGCTCATGGAGTTAGATTTAGGAAATTATGCAAATATCATTATCACAGCTTGATAAAATAAAGAAAAATATCTGGCCAAGAATTATCCATGGAACAAACTTGCTGTGTGCCGCTTACATTTTATTTCATTTGTGGTGGAGGAAATAAATGTGTTTCCTGATATATTTTTCTCCAGGCCAGAAGACCTCAATCACTGTTGGTGTTGCTGTGCTATGCTGTGTCTCTGGCTGAGTTTCTGTGTTGTTTCGGCCGGTAAACGGCTACCCTCCCCTCGGGACCTTTCCTGCCTCATTAGAGTGGCCTGCAGGACAAAGGAGATGAGTGAGCCCAAGTCATGTGGCTGCAGGTGCTGTCTTCCTCAAGGCTCTCTTCTCTGTCCAGACACTTTTATCTTCCTCCACCCCTGGACTCTGACCCCTCCTGACTTGTTTGGGTTGAAATGAATGTTCAAAGACCAATTTAAATGTTTAGCTGTTTCCCATAGACACATGAGACGCGGCTGATGACAACTTGATCTGTCACCGTCCAACTTTTCTTGGATTGTAAACTGCAAATGGCAACACGTTTTCTGCCTGGGGACAATCACATTTCATAGCAAAAGTCTTGTTTACAGATGAAATAACAATTATTGGATGACTATCCTGCAGACTCTACAGCTGCTTTTTTATCAATTTTCTGATAGAAAATATATAAATAATTGTGTTCATTACATAATTACTCTACACATTGTATATAATTATGTGCATATTAACTACTATATAAATGCCGTACCAGTCGTCATATATATCATTTGTATAAAGTTCTCACTTAAAGCCCAACTCCAAGCAGAAGAAAATGATCCCTTGCAGTGGGGTTGCACTAGGAGAGAGGAGAAACAGGTTTACTTACCTGATCCTCCTCTCTTCCGGCAGATGGTGCTCCCTTACAATCTGGTGATGGAATGTCCCTCAACATCCTTACATCTTTTGCAGGGCTATGGACCCTATTCTCAAGATCCTAAAACACAGGGATACAGAATCTGTGGGGACTGGTGGAATATCGGTTAAGTATATTCCCTTTTATTGTTCCCTAGACATATATAAACAATTAACCCTTGCAGCTGCGGGCATAGCTCCACTGCATGGGATAACTTTTTATTTGCCCAAAGTTGGGCTTAAAAAATACTTCCTTACAAATCAGTAGGTAAGTCTAGTTTTGTAAATACGTTGCAAATTTTCTCACTGCCAGTAACAACCCTTGCTGCTGCAGGCTGACAACGCTTAGACACTGCTTTGCGATTAGCAGCTGTATTGTCAGCGTGTGGTGTGCAATCCATTAGATGGCTGTTGGACTGCTTATCTCATAGACTTGAAAGACAGGCCAGAGGCATCTATAGGAGTGCACATGGAAACCTGACAATGTTGCTGCTAATAGCGTAATAGCGAGAAAGTGGCTTAGCTTTGTCAGCCTAAAAAAGAATTGCCGTTACTGGCAGGATCTCCAGGTGAGAACATTTCCAGCATATTCACAAAACATGGTTTGATTAAAGCTGAATTCTGGGATGATTATATATTGTCTAAATACAAGATGCCTGTGTTTTGTTTAATGAATCTTTGTGTGCTTTGTGTATTTTTTCCTTATGCAGGAACTTCCTGTAATAAAGATTGGTCACTGCTTTTCTTGTGCATGGTGGCTGGTCTTGTCTACACCCCTTCCTATAGTTTTCTGCAGCTTGTAGTGGGTGGGGCCTGCTGTGTCTTTCCCACAGCTCTGCTCTCTGCACAGGCTATGTACAGCACAGTGATGACGTTACTGCTACTTTTACATGGTAATATCTAGATTTGCAAAGGCATTTGGTGCACACATAATGGATTTTATATTCATTCAGGTTATTGAGAAATATATTTAAATAATAGTTTTTGTTCCTGGTTTTCAGTTTTAGTTTAAGCTGTATACAGAGATGATGCCAAAAATATTGAAAGTAGATTTAGGGGTTTACATAAACTTTCCTTTTTAAACATATTATACAGTTAACCTAAATGGGTTAGTTTATATAAGTACCGTATTTTTCGCTCCATAAGACGCACCTGACCATAAGACGCACCTAGGTTTTAGAGGCAAAAAACAAGAAAAAAAAATATTCTGAACCAATGGACTGCAGACATAGTACAGGGCATGACCAGAGACTGCGGACACAGTACAGGGGATGACCAGAGACTGCGGACACAGTACAGGGATGACCAGAGACTGCGGACACAGTACAGGGGATAACCAGAGACTGCGGACACAGTACAGGAGATGACCAGAGACTGCGGACACAGTACAGGAGATGACCAGAGACTGCGGACACAGTACAGGAGATGACCAGAGACTACGGACACAGTACAGGAGATGACCAGAGACTGCGGACACAGTACAGGAGATGACCAGAGACTGCGGACATAGTATAGGAGATGACCAGAGACTGCGGACACAGTACAGGGATGGTCAGAGACTTCAGACAAACTAGAGGAGACAGTCAGAGACTGCGGACATAGTACAGGAGATGACCAGAGACTGCGGACACAGTACAGGAGATGACCAGAGACTACGGACACAGTACAGGAGATGACCAGAGACTGCGGACATAGTATAGGAGATGACCAGAGACTGCGGACACAGTACAGAGATGGTCAGAGACTTCAGACAAACTAGAGGAGACAGTCAGAGACTGCGGACATAGTACAGGAGATGACCAGAGACTGCGGATACAGTACAGGAGATGACCAGAGACTGCGGACACAGTACAGGAGAAGATCAGAGACTGCGGACACAGTACAGGAGATGACCAGAGACTGCGGACATAGTACAGGGAAAATACCAGGGACACAGTACAGATGACCAGAGACTGCAGACAGTGCAGGGAAGGACCAGAGACTGCAGACAGTGCAGGGAATGACCAGAGACTGCAGACAGTGCAGGGAATAACCAGAGACTGCAGACAGTGCAGGGAATGACCAGAGACTGCTGACCTTTGGAGAGGGAGGGGGAGCGGGTACCTGAATTTGACAGGTACCCGCTCCCACTTCCGCAGAGTTGTCCTTCCTTCTTCTTCCCGCGCCGGCTTCTGTGACAGCCGGGTGCCCACTGCGCATGCACGAGAAGCGCTGCGCTTTGTGAATGGCCCGGCGCCTTCTGGGACCTGTTATGTGTCCCAGAAGACACCGGACCATTCACAAAGCGCGGCGCATGCGCAGTGGGCACCCGGCTTTCACAGAAGCCAGCGCGGGAAGACTGTGCAGCGCTGGAGCGAGGAACAGGTAAGGCCCTACAGGAGAGAACAGCTGAGCGGCTGGCCCAGTATTCTGACATGGTGGCGGCAGAAATACTGGACCGGCCGCTTTATATTCGCTCCATAAGACGCACTGACATTTTCCCCCCTTTTTTGGGGGAAAAAAGTGCGTCTTATGGAGCGAAAAATACGATAACTACATCTAATTAGTACATAATTCCATATACCATTCTATCACCTAAGAAGGCATATTTATAAAGCGGTGAATGTGACTTTCATCAAATACCGTATTTTTCGCTCCATAAGACGCACTTTTTTCCCCCCAAACAAGGGGGGAAAATGTCAGTGCGTCTTATGGAGCGAATATAAAGCGGCCGGTCCGGTATTTTTGCGGCCACCATGTCAGAATACCGGGCCGGCCGCTCAGCTGTTGTCTCCTGCAAGGCTTTACCTATTCCTCGCTCCAGCGCTGCACAGTCTTCCCGCGCTGGCTTCTGTGACAGCCAGGTGCCCACTGCGCATGTGCTGCGCTTTGTGAATGATCCGGTGTCTTCTGGGACACATGAAAGGTTCCAGAAGGCACCGGGCCATTCACAAAGCGCAGCGCTTCTCGCACCCGGCTGTCACAGAAGCCGGCCCGGGAAGAAGAGGGAAGGACAACTCCGCAGAAGTGGGAGTGGGTACCTGTCAAATTCAGGTACCCGCTCCCCCTCCCTCCCCAAAGGTCAGCAGTCTCTGGTCATTCCCTTCACTGTCTGCAGTCTCTGGTCATTCACTGCACTGTCTGCAGTCTCTGGTCATTCCCTGCACTGTCTGCAGTCTCTGGTCATTCCCTGCAGTCTCTGGTCATTCCCTGCACTGTCCGCAGTCTCTGGTCATCTCCTGCACTGTGTCCGCAGTCTCTGGTCATCTCCTGTACTGTGTCCGCAGTCTCTGGTCATCTCCTGCACTGTGTCCACAGTCTCTGGTCATCTCCTGTACTGTCCGCAGTCTCTGGTCATCTCCTGTACTATGTCTGCAGTCTCTGGTCATCTCCTGTACTGTGTCCGCAGTCTCTGGTCATCTCCTGTACTGTGTACGCAGTCTCTGGTCATCTCCTGTACTGTGTCCGCAGTCTCTGGTCATCTCCTGTACTGTGTCCGCAGTCTCTGGTCATCTCCTGTACTGTGTCCGCAGTCTCTGGTCATCCCCTGTACTGTGTCTGCAGTCCATTGGTTCAGAATATTTTTTTTTCTTGTTTTTCACCTCTAAAACCTAGGTGCGTCTTATGGTCAGGTGCGTCTTATGGGGCGAAAAATACGGTATTCACTGGCAGTGAATCAATCACTGTCATTTAAAACACATGCACCCTGAAGAATCACCTGGAGTAAATGGTAGGCTCACGGCTTTATAAATATGCTCCTAGTTTATTTTTATTATTTAGGGAAAGTTTATGTAGATAACCTAAGAACAATTTCCCCATATATCAGTATACATTGGTGTTGGAATATTTCTGGAGACAATTCCTGATCTTTGTGTCAATGTTAGATAGCTGTAGAGGTGACATTCACATCTCTGTGATGTTTCACGCATGATTTACCTTTGTTACCATGCTCCTTTCTGGAAGGAGCATCTTTATGGGCACTGCACCAAAGTGCATCATGCAGGGTTTTTTTTTATGCACCTAACGAAAAAAAGGTGTAAATTAATGTGAGGTTTCATTAAAACTCTGTTACATTTTGGGGTATGAACTGTGGACATGAAATCCGTATTAATCCCAAAATCTAACATTTATTATATTGCAGTTTACCAATGCTTAGATGGGACGGCTGTATTAGTTTTCTTTTATAGGCTTTCTTTCGGCTATTTCTATCTGGTGATTCAGTCAGTAAATCTGCTGTTTTTCAAAAGAACAAGCTCTCCAGCAGAATGTATCAGTTACAGAGACAAGACAAACCATTTACCACTGGCAGGTGTGCTTACAATGATCATCTGTCATTTATTCATGAATATTATATTATAGACTGTATATGTACCTTAACCCTAATAAACAATATAGAAAAAGAAAAAAAGGAACATAATGGGACTTTACTGGTACAGTATCGGACAGATTCGTATTCATAAGTATACATATTTATGTGAAATACATCTTACAATGACATCATTTAAAACCAATACATGGCTGACCAGCCCAAATAGTAACAGCATTGTCTTCTATAACAGTTTATCTTCCAAAGGTCGACGTGTTTCACTTCTTCAGGACCCAAAAGTTGGAGGTAAAGAGATCAAATGCCTTAGCTAAGAAAACATTCATATAGAGCACATGTGAATCATTAATCATACAATATAAATTTCACAAAAATCATAAGCCTTAAAAAATAAAACTGTTCTCCACAAACTCACATATCGACATAGACGGTGATGTGGGGCAGCAGCACCCACACAGGAAGTCAACAAAACGGTCTCGAGTGAGCATCCGTATTCAATGCCCCTCCCAATGTCCCAAGTCAAATGGTATCCTATTCCAAAGAACAAAGAGAGACAATCCCAATGAAGGGGGAGATAAAAAAGGGGGAGAGAGATGGTGAACCCAACACTTAAGCAGCAATAAGTCACTTAATCAGGAGACAAGTAACGGCTATGTTCATAAGACGATTGATCCATTCAGGGTATATTTCCTGTATGCGTTCATAGATATGGTCTAAATATAACAATGCATAAAAATCCATATGGAATTATTCATTTCTTAGGGACTTCCAAAAATCTGGCACACCATTCCCAAACACCTACCTAATGCTCCTACCAATAAGGCAAGAGAAGGTGCATGGAAGGTCCAATGCCCAGTCTCAATGTTCCGTAATATGAGCCTGCTCCTTTACGTGACCACATATATTTACTTATGTAAATCCTCTATCCAACAAGGAAAAAAAAATACTGTAACTGGTTATAAAGTGTCAGCTGGAGTTTGGCTTTAATGTGCTAGTGTATTTAAATCTGCTAGTACATCTAGCATGCATGTTGCTGTCCAAAGATGCTCCTTCATCCAATGTGGGGACACTCTAATACAGGAGGTGTGTTATTGGCCAGATCACCAGGTGAAAAGAGAGGGACAAAATTCTTAGCCCTGGTTCACACAATGTAGGCTGGTTGCGGATGCGGGAATCGCATCTGTTCCCACAACCACCTGCAGCCGAATCGTGCTGCTCTTACGAGACGCGCAGGGCTGCCATTCAGCCCACAGCGTGTTTGCGGGTGCAGGAACCACAGGGAAATCGCATGGTCAAATAGATCATGCAGTTTCCCTGCAGCTGCGTTTTTAAAGCAGTGCATGCACCTTTTTTGTTCGGGAAATGCAGGGAACAGCAGGCTATTAAAATTAATGGGCTGCCATGCCCAAGCAAACAAGCCTAAAAAAAAAAATCTAATGCAGCCACCGCATTTAATGATTGCTAAGCTGCAATATATAAAATTTTTAGTTTTGGGTTTAATACCGCTTCAAGCTCTGGGATAGCATTTCATGCCATTTGATTTTCTTCTTCTTTTTTTTTTACCTGTATCCGGAATGGATATTCTACTGATAAGTATTATGGCCATGTCAGATGGGTGATTCATTTGCAGAGATTCACTTTTTTTAAGTGATTTCTCGCTAAGGAAATCATAGTTATTTTCTATGGGCTCACTGACTTTACAGTGATTTGTAGATCAAATTGAATTTGAGAAGCGTTTCATGTCAGTGACAAGCTCGCCAACGGCCATTGCTCTGCATTCAGTTTGTTAAATTAACTACCAATCTCTTAAAGAGGGAAGTTCCCCTTTAACACCTCCTTCCTTCCTCCTCTCCCACTTTTGGAGATTTTTATTTTTTTGGGGGGGGAGCAAGTACCTAGTTTTAACAGGTACCCACTCCCACTTGAGTGGAAGTCCCCCCCAACCTTCTCTGACAAGTCCCAGGAAGTTGCAGGACCATTCACACTCAGGGAAGCCAGCTGTGAGGTCACAGCCAGCTTTCCTTAGTAAACATGGTGGTGCCAGGGATCCAAAGAACAGCAAAGAACCAGCCCGGGTGAAGACGGCACTGGATCCCTGGACAGATAAGGTACCTTTTTTTTAAGGTACTAGTATTTGTAGCTGCTGACTGTTAATTTTTTGTTCAAAGCCTGAAGATCTTCTGTAGGAAGAGCCATTTTTATTGGAACAAACCAGCCTATGGATGTAGCACTAGTTTAACCTGTGACAACGACAAAATTCTTCTTAGCGACAATTCACCAGCGATTGTAGCAATTAAATCTCTAGCTACAAATCACTGTTAATCACTGGCATTAGTGATTTGTTACCACTACAAAATCACCCATCTGGCATGACCCTCAGGGTTTATGTTGATGAGTGTTATAGTCAAATGCTGCATTTTTTCATTTAAAAGCATGCCTGGGCGTTCAATTGACAATGCGCTGTTTGACAGGACAAATGCAGCCTTTAACACATGCATTGCCAGCAGTTCAGATGCACCTTATTCTTGCATCCACAGAAACACAGCACAAAGCTGATAAAATTCCTCTGGCCTGCCATTTGTACTGTTCAATTAAAGTCTATGGAATTTTGATGACCGACAGTTGACGCACAGTCAAAACACATCAAGCACAGAAAAACATCAGCCATGGACATGAGCCTTTAGAATTGTTGTTGTTGTTCTTACATTGAGGTTTATTTACTAAAGCTGGCGAATGCAAAATTAGGTGCGCTTTTACAAAGAAACCAATCAGCTTCCAAGTTTTATTACCAAAGCTTAACTGAACAAGCTGAAGTTAGAAAATGTTTGGCTACCATGCACAGGTGCACCAGATTCTAAGTGAACCAGTTTCAGTAACTCTCCCCCATCGTGTACGGAAGGGTCACCATGGTTGGTTGTGGTAAACGGTATAACGCCAAAATCCTGAGCGGATTACGAAAGAAGGAGGGTTTGTTTTTGTGTGGATCTGGTGGGATTAATTAGCACCAGTAGCCCTCATGATAATCCGTCCCGGCTTGTGTCTGTTTATACTGTGTTGTATCTCTTACAGCTCTTTCATTTATTTTATGTGCTTTTATCTTGGCAGGTCTTGTCCGCCACTGAGAGTCTAAATTCTGGACGCCGTCTGCTCAACAACACAGGTAGCAGCACATGTATGTAGGAATTATCTATGTATAATATATATATTGGCTGGACTGAGGCACCTGATTGCCCCCCCACCTCCCCGCAGCAGGTGTCAATCTTCAGCCGGGGAAATTCCCCCCTCACCTCAGGCCAGAATAATATTCAGCTCTGGAAAAGCTCTGGGGAGCCCATCAACTTTCCAAATTGCTCTGCTTGTGAGATATCAAAGCCGCGGCTTCAGCTGTGAAATTAAAACCAAAATAAACGGGCAGAGCCGAGCATGACAAGTGATGAATTAAACGCAGGTCCTCCGCACATTCTGTAACCGCCTGATAATGTAAACACAGCCACACTGATCGCTCTTTAGGCTCTTTATTAGGGCCGGGGGATGGGGGGCACTGCTCTCTAGACGTAGATTTTATAAATCAGATACAAGTTCTTTTCTTGCTTCTTGAGCACACTGGCTGCAGTAACCCATATCCATCTGTCCGATCTGACAGTATTTAGGGAACAACGACTGAGGTAACCAATAGCAACCTGTCTGATATTTGGTTGCTATGGGTTACATCACTTTATGCACCAACATACCTGCTGGCTGGTGAGAAAGCAGTTGTCAGAATGTTTGCAATTTCTGCAATTTTCACTTAGTAAGGCAAACCATAAACAATACAATTTTCTGTCCTTCCACCACTGGTTGAAGGAAAGAAAATTGCTTGATTCCCCCATCAACACAGTCAGTGGTGAGGGAGGATACCCTTCGGCAGCACTATTGTGTTCTGCCAGCTGGGAGCCTATCCAGCCAGAAGAACACAATGATCGCTGAAGGCGGATATACCCACACCGGCAGTGATTGCATGCAAAAAATCTGACAGGCTGGTTGTACTGAAATCAATAAATGGATCAACTTCAGTACAGCCAAGCCAGCCCATAGAGGGACTGAATCTCAACCGGTCCCCACTGAATGGGCTGAGATTTGATCCATGTATGGCCAGCTTAAACCTCATTTCACTGACAAAAACGATCACCCTGAATGGAGTAAAATAACACAAGTTCATAATATTATAGCATTTTTATCTACCACAGCCAATCAATAATGAGATGCAGAAAGGTGGTGAAATCTGTAATTACTTATAAATGGCAGTTTATAAAAAAATCTAAATCAAATGATTGTGCACTCCACTTCTCTGGGATGGGCCAGTATGAGTTCTCCAGCAGAAAATGAACTCTGAATTATGGTGAGTTTGAGAGTCCACTGTGCCAGGGCAAGAGGGGGGGGGGGGTTACAGATGTTAACTATTTCTGTGTTGTAGATCTCTCCTGTAACTGGCACCAGTGGCCCCTCTCAGCTCACATCTGGTGGGCTGGGGGTGGTAATGCCGATTCACCTGCCTTCTCCTCCTCAGCTCCTGGTGAAAATTCCAGGAAATGAGTAATCAGGTTGTACTTAACCCTTGACTTCTCAGCCCGGCTCTGAGGATCAGTGGAAAATGCCATTAATCCAGCACTTCAGTCATTCCCAGGGGAGTGCTCTGCATTGCCTTTGATTGTAGAGTGCTAGCTCTGTGGAGCAGAGACAGCCAAGCTTCTAGTGATAAGCACAGAACTGTATTGTATGTGATTGTAGAGTGCCAGCACAGACACAGACAGCCAGGTTTGTAGTGGCAAGCACAGAACAGTACTATAACTCTATCAACTCTATAGAGTGTCAGCTCTGTGAGCCAACAGCATCATCTTGGCTCCCTTTAATGACTATTACGTTTAAGCAACACAATAGTGTACTAGGGGCAGATCACTCAGAGTAGCCAATCAGATTACACCTCATAGGTGTTTGGCAGCCAGAACAATGAAAGTTGATGTGAGAGACTGCTGTCTGTTCCACCATGAACACACTCTAGCAGTGTTCCTCACAATGACTGTAGTATGTCTTCAGTGAATGAATCATGTGTGTCTTCTGGAGAAAGATCGTTTCTTAGTAAATAATGAGTATATGATTCTCCCTTTGTAGCTTGAAATGATTGTCAGCAAGGTGGACAATTTACTAAGCATTCTGACCGACACGAATCTCTTCCTCCAACTGTGAATGCCATTGGGCAGTGTGTTACCTTGCGTTGTGCTAGAGTAGCCCATTGAAAGTAAAATGGGATGTCCCACAAAATTGCGCATTATGTTAGAACGTTGAAGCGCCATTTAAAATGAATAGAACTGCAACACATGTAATGTACGTTGCGGTACCGTGCAAGCCTAAATAGGAACTTAATGATTCCAGCAGGTAAGAAAGTGGAAATCATTTCAGTTTGACTTTCAAGTGAACATTAGAATAATGTTTTAATGTGGCTGTAGAAATACACTGCAAGTCACGTGCATACAATATGTACACACAGTACATAAATATAAAATAAAATACAGTAAATACACTTTGTTATGATGTAATTATAGCTCTCTGCTTTGTCTGGATAATAGGTATACATTTAGTATATAGAAAGATAAAACATTAAAGAGACAAACCATTGGAGTGAATGTCACCCTATTGATCTTTCTGCTCTCATACGGTTGGTGTGTTTGCGTTTTCAGTTGATTTTATGGAAGTGCTGCTGGACATTTCATGAATAATCTCATCATAGAGTTTGTATTAGGAGATGCAGGTCAGCCCTGGCAGGGAGCGGACCTGCGGTGCGTTAGTGGTGGAGTTATTTGCTGTAGTCAGATGTTGGATTGAGCTGCATTCCCTGCAGACGGCGAACACTGATGGAGTGTGTGTGAGAAGACCTGACACACGAACAGGTCCTCGCCTAACATCGGCGCAAGGAGAGGATTCCCAGCTTTGGGTCTCCCCAGGGACAGACTTAACAATGCAGCCTCATCTTCCAGCGCACTCCATAACGCAGTCAGCGCACAGATTAAATAATGGCTATAATAAGGTGCATACTGCGCATCACTTCGCCAAATACAGATGCAGCACTCCAGGGAGGCGACTATACTGGCTGCCAGTCACTGTTCGTGTGCGAGAAGTGGAAGATAATTTGAAGATGGATAGAGCGGATTAGGAGTGTTTGATCAGTACCATCATATTGCTGTGTGCAGCATTCAAGGTCAGAGAGATCAAAGATCATATGCAGACACCTTGTCTCATTATATACATTACGGAATATCACACTGACCTCTGGTTGCAGGAACTGGATTTTGTCACTTAGTGATGCAATGCTGACTCCCAACTGAAGACTGAGGGGTTTATGGTAAAAAAAAAGATCGATTTAGGGTGGAGATGTGAACTGACAGCTTTTCCTATAACTCCAACTATGTCTGGCTCTCTCACTGACTGCTCCATTACTGCCAATGTACCATGTTAGCTAGACGTAAATATGAGAATAGTTTTACCCTTAATGGCTGCACACGATGAATCCTCTCCGAGAGCCAAGCCCTTCCATCGGCACATTTTTAATGGTTGTGAATGGAGCTACCACAACTTGCAAGGCATATAACAGCATTTCTCAACCTTTTTAGGACAGGGGAACCCTTGTAATAACTTTCAAGTTTAAGGAAACTGCAAATAATGACTAAATTTAAAGCTCATGGTATATTAGGATGAACAGTTAATTGAAATATAAGAATAAAGAATGTGATGTACTAGGCTTATTTGACACCCAAGACTGCTCTGTATGTTGGCCAATGTAGAGCCCCTTTTTTAGTAGTGATCACTGAAGAAAGGTCTCTTTACACTGCTGGTCAGTAGAGAAGGGACTCTATATTAGTGAGTATGCCCCTCTTACAGATAGCTAAAAAGATCATTGTTGTTACTTATCTGAGAGGCAGAAATTGTTTGCGCAAGGTACCCCTAACAACCCCTGGAGGTATCTTAGGTTTGCAGGGAACACAGCTTAAGAAAGGCTGTTTTACAACATTAAAAGGTGTCAGTACCATGTATCGGAATCCATACATAAAGAAGTATAAGTCAAGGAGAAAGTGCTAAAACAAGCTTTGTCTCTGGTGACCTTGGGGGTGGGGACATCCTTTACTTGGGGGCAGGGGCATTCTCCTATAGGTCACTGTGCTGTTGGATCAATATTATATTTAGGAGAGTCATCAGGTAGTTATTGAGTCACCCTGAAGGGTGTTCAAGGCACTAAAGGCCCACTATAGGGATACATCTTGCATGCTGGTAGCTGTAAGAGGTTAATACCTATAATGATAGTAATAATAGTATGACAAATTATGTAATTCAGTATATGAATTCCTTTTTCAATTTTTACAATCTGTATTTTTACATTTATGTGTTTTTCCACCTTATACATGCAGACCAAGCTGTCCAGCAAAAGTGGTCATTACAGGGGTTGAGACAAACCATATAACACTGCTGGGGATGCTTACAACAGTCACCTTTTATTCATACAGTTTAAACTATTTTCCAAAACAAAAAAAGACCTGTTACTGAAACAGCTTAAAAAGTGTTATACATACCATACATGGGTTGAATTCAGAATGATTTGTCAACCAAAAATCTAATTTTTTTTTGCTTTTTGTAATCCGATGATGCCACCATTGGTTTAGAAATTCAACCAACCAAGCTGTCAATTTCACCTCATGTTGTTGCAGAAAAGAAATTTCATGGCCAGAAATCTTTTCTTTCCAGGTCACAGCTCATGCGCATTGCTTTTTCGATTATACAGTATTTCTCACATGATTCTCCCATCATTGATTAGAAATTTGTTTGTTTTTTAAAAAATTTCCAGCATGCCTGATCACTCAAATTTGATAGTTGCACGAAAATCGGCCATTGCTGCGGCTCCACTAATGATCGAATTTCAAATGATAATTGAAAATTACAATTTTTGGAAAGAAAAGTCGTTTGGAATTCGACCCACATATGGCCGGCCTTAGCAGGAGTTGGGCTTTGATTTTTTTTTGTCCCTGAAGTAAGGTCTCTCTAAAACAACATGTCCACCTAAGACTCCCCTGTCCCAGTGACAACACTGTTGTGTACTTTCACTGTAGAATGAACAATGTTGTCACCTTATTAATGGAAGTGGAAAAATAACATATCTACTGACAGTATCATCTGGTAACTGAACTATCTCAGTAGGGACACGCTGTGCAAGGGTCTTTTCAGATGGGAGCACTTTGCTCCGTCCAGCAAGGGATTGCTGAGCAGACCTCTGCTGAATCGGAGTAGAAATGGATGGATGTCACTTTTGTGATATAAGTTCCTATTCTATTTTTGTCCGTATTTTGACAACAAACTGGCAGACCCGTGATGACTGTATGGGTGGCTGGATGTAAACAGACTTTTGTCTGTTTATATCAGGCTACCTCAGGTCCACCTCGCTTAGGTCCAGAAACCTGGAAAAGGATGGAGCTTGTTTTTTTTTCTGGACTCGTAGGTAGGCAGATGTATATGGACACAAGTCCATTTACATCTACATGCCTATAGACCTGCATGGAGCTTACAATTAGGTTTGCCTGAAAAACTGGCCGGTGGACCTGATTGAAAAGCCCATGTGAAAGGGGCATTAATGCTACTGACTGCATCCTATATTTCATTCTTTATTTTCCTCAGAGTTCCACTTTAAGTAACAGGTTTGGATTCAAGGATTAGGGATTGCGTTTAAGGGTCACATTAGGATTAGAGGGATTGATTCAGTTAAGTGTTGGGGAAAGTTGATGTCTGATAATAGGACTTCACAAATCCAAAGTAAAAGACTGGCTACACTTTAGTCATCCAGAGACACCTTTTATTAGGCACATCTTTATGGGTGAAATGCATCATAAGGACATCATACAAAGAGTTTCTGTTCATGTTTCCCGAATTAATAAAATTACCATTGTCCATAATTTTTTTTTTGAGTGCAGCCATTTTTTCCTATATGGAAGAGGTTTGATTTGCAGTTAGCACTGTATAAATCTACACCTGTAGTGATAGGTGTGAAGGACCATCATTATTTCTGCTCTAACCTGTCAGGAAGATTGTTGGAGAGCCAGCTTTCCAACAATTATTTACATGGTAATCTCCACTTACACCCTCCTTCTAGAACCAAGTAGGGTGAGATGGTATGTTGCCTATCACTGCTTTCATTTAGGGTATAGGAGTCATATATTAGAGCCAAAGAGGAGCTTGCTGTATGAGAAGCAAAGTTCCTACTTATGCCCCGTACACACGATAAGAAAATCGTAAGAAAAAGTTCGCGGAACCACTGATCGAACAATTTTCTCTTCATTGATGAGCAGGATGTTTTAACCGATAACGATATTGTGAACGAAAAAATCCGGTTTCTATGCGGTGGTATGACGGTCGTACGAAAAAAATCTATCAAGCACTATCATGCATGAGCGGAAACAGAAGATGACTCGGATGTTTATGTCCAAGGAATTTTCGTAAACAAAAACGAAAAATCCAAATGTTAAAAGTAGATTTGCCTAATGAGATAATGAAACCAGAATTCTGCATATTATATTTTTGTGTATCACTATTTATGTATATAGATAATGTAATAAACTATATTCTACTCATTGCTGTTAATTGTTATGTATATCACTTGTTCTGGCCGGAAGGGGCGTGGCTACAAGGTCACACGCACACTGCATCATTTCCACTTGTACAGAAGATGTCAACACTACCTATTGCCTGATGAACGATTCTTTTAGATTGGTTAATGTGGGCCACGATTTCGACCAACGAACGAACAAATGCCTCTCAGTCGTCAGATGACCAATCAGTCAATTTTCTAATCGTGTATTCCCACCTTTAGCCAAGTCTGGAGTGTGCTCAGTATGACCACACCCAGAAGGGTAGGGTCCCTTTAAATTTTCTGCCCTCCATAACAGCTGTGATCAATAGTAAATGAATACAGAACTGAGGACCATTCTTTATGTTAGACAGGGATGTTTTCCTCTCTCACTGTCCCATGCTGATGAGTGTGTCAAGCACAGATCACACAAATTAGAAAATTAAATACTCGCAGAGAAGAAATCCAAACCAAAATGTACCCACCTTATTCTAATGGTAAGCAGGCTAATGACATGTGTTGCAGAGAGAGTGTGAGGGCTGTCCTGCTGATATCTGCCCATTTTGCACTTTTAGATGGTGAGATTTGAGTCTGCACCTCTCCCACCATTGGGAAATTTCCCCATAGTAGATTGCTTCTCCTCCTCCCCCACAATGGTGAAATTTCCCTGCAGTAGTTTGTTTCTCTGTTCCCCGACAGTGGTAAGATGAGCAAAGTTTGTCCCATGTCCATCCACAGTGGATGGTAGCAGGATCCCAGTGAGGCGTGTTGTGTCATTCGTTTTCTGAGTTCGGAGAGCTCTATATAGTGTCTCTGCAATGAAAATAGGGAGAAGGGAATCCAATATCGGAACCCTTGCAAGTGTAAAACATATATTGTCTGGCACCTACATCCTTAATCATAAATACTCAAACAAAGCACTCTCTCTTTCTCTTTTTCTCCTCTCTCTCTCTTTCTCTCCTCTCTCTCTCTCTTTCTCTCTCTATTTGTATGAGATAGTAGCTGCATATGCTGTATATGATAATCAATTCCTGATTTATTTTAAATAATGTTTTAACATTTCTATTAATAAAATGTAATATGTTTTTTACATATGGAGTTGTAGTACTGTGAAAGTCCTAAAGTTTCTTTCTATTTGGTTGCTTTGTTTGGAGCACTATATAGTGGTAAGGTCCTGAACTGTTCTAAGACCCTGGTGGATCCCATGTCTGCCATTCCAATCTTTTATATCTTTTTCGGCTGTTCAGGAATCACAAAGCTGCCATTTTTACCAGCCTGGCCCTTGGAGGCCATGTCTATTCTGTGTGCTGACTCTCCTGGTGTAGCACCGAGGCATGGAAACAAACTCCGGCCACCTGCTGACACAAAAACTTACATGTCAGTTTTATGTTTGGAAAGCTGAAGAGCATGAAATTGTGATTTCACCCGTCTGGCGGAGCTTTGTGTATTTCTGCTGTGGAACAAGAGATAGCACAGAGAAAAACACTGCTGACTATGATCACCCGATCCCATCTACTGGTCACATCTATGCTATGGTCACTGGATCCCATCTTCTTCTTGCCACAAATATGTTGTGATCAACGAATCCCTTATACTTATCACAACTCTGCTATGGTAGTTAGATTCCTTCTGTTTGTCTCAGTGATGCTGTGATCACTGGATTCCAACTACTTGGGGTATGGGCAGAAATTCCAGATGACCATCCAGTAGCCCACGGGACCCCAGCTATCCCCAATGCCACCTCCCCCCGGTTCAGTCCTTCAGGTGATCATGGAATGTTTCTGGTGCCTACATGTCTGTAAAAGAAAAGGTAGGTTTGGACTCATGCAAGCTCTTATGGGGTCCTGATAACATAAGCTTTTACATGCCCTTTAACGGTCCTAATAATAGTGGCTAGCAATAACATGGACTGATACAGGCATCTCCATAGTCCAGATAATGTAATATGGGGTTCTAATAAGTGTATATATGAGGTTCCAATAACAGTGTATATATAGGGTTCCAATAACAGTGGCTAATACAGACTCTTCGGGGGTCCTGATAACATTGTCTCATACAGACCCTTCTGTGGGTGCTGGTCCAAGGTCCCAGTAACAGTGACTGATACTGGCCCTTGTGGGTCCCAGATAACTGTCTCATACAGACCCTTCTAGTGTTCAAATAACATAAGCTAATACAGGCCCTTGTGGGGTCCTGATAACTGTGGCTAATACAGGCCCTCCTGGAAGCCCGATAACAATGACTGATACAGTCCCTTTTGGGGTCCCAATAAGTTGGGCTCATATAGGCTCTTCTGAGGTCCTGATAGGACATGCCTTGATAGCAATAATCCAGCTTGCCCAGAACCGAGCTGTAGGATAAAATGAAGCTTTGATTTCTCAGTGTTTCTGTCTTCTCATCTGCAAGCCCGGCTATGGCACCTGATAACTGGGCCTGTTTGCCATGGCTTGGCTCCTTCCTACAACTGTTGGCCTAGAGTACCTGGTAACATGGATAGAGTTGACTGCCTTGGCTTCTGATGAGTGGACATGGTTCAGGTCCCTTCTGCAGGCCTTGGTGTATGATGGTCAGTCCTATAGGGGTTTCCTGGTGACTGTCAGGCCATGGTGGGATATTAATATCCACAGAGTAGTGGAGGCTTCTCGTCTTGCACAGGATAATAATCTTGCATCGCTCAGCGCTCTGGACATCTGCTTGTAATTTTTTGCTTTATGGAGAAAATAGATTTAGAGAAGCCTCGAGCTGCTGTTCTCAGTGATTTTTCAGGCGGCTGATTGAATGCACATGATGCGCGGCCCACAGACTCGCTGTGTTTGTGTGCGCGAGGATTTCACCCATAATACTTATTATCTCATCAGCGCCTCTATGTATTCTGGAATTATTTGGCCCAATACAATTAATTCTATTAATTAATGGTGTTTCTTCTTGCACTGAGGAACCGCTGCTAATGTTTACCCGGGGTCCCCAGGGGCTTCTCTCCACACACCCAGACAGTCAGATAAATACAAGCGCAGGATATGGAGAAGCTGCCGTGGTTGTCAGCTGCCATCTAGTGCTGAAGTGAAAGAGTGCAGGCAGAGAGCCACAGCAGCTTACTAATTCATTGTTGTGTTTTCTGTTGTCACCAGAGTCCCAAAAGGAGGTGGATGAGGAGAACGTTGGACGATTTCTTTCCGCAGTTCTGTACCCTGATGAAACACTGCTGAATCGCTATGCTGCCATGATCTATACCAGCTCAGACAACGGCAAGATCTTCGAGGAGCTGCCAGGAGCCGACATGTGTCACAGCTGTGCAGAGAAGGTGACAAACTGCTAAATGCCCAGCCAGCCGTCACAGAGACTGAGCACTGAGTACAAATGTCACTGCCTGTCCGCACAAATCTCAGCTCTGACTCCCCTATAGTAATGAACAGGAGAGTAAAAAGAAAATGTATTCTAAAATGAACAATTATAGACTCAATTCATTAAGATGGATGAATTACTCTAACTTTATATGTATGCTAAAATGTTAAATTCAAAATCAGAATAATTTTTTAGGTTTAATTTTTATTTTCTGGCAGTTAAATGCTTAATGTTGTATTTCCTCATAAATCTTTATTTAACCCACAAAGTGTTGTATGGGGGGAGATTTACTAAAACTGGTGCACTCAGAATCTGGTGCAGCTGTGCATGGTAGCTAACCAGCTTCTAACTACAGCTTGTTCAATTAAGCTTTGGCAATAAAACCTGGAGGCTGATCGGTTTCTATGCACAGCAGCACCACAGTTTGCACTCTCCAGTTTTAGTAAATAACCCCCTCAGGCTAACATAGTTGCTTCTACAGGCTAAAGAAAAAAAATGCAAACCCCCTGTGTAAGCAGCATTTTTTTATACCCAGTGTGCATGGACTCTTTATGAGAGAACCAATGTTTTTGGATTGTGGAAGGAACCCCTTCCACACAGGTGTTGTCCATGGAGAGAACACACTCCATACACCTACGGTTTGGGGAAGGAACTTAAAGCCTGGAGCACCCAGAGCTGTATGGCAAAAGTAGAAGCCACCATACTACCTTTCATCTCTTGTTCAAAGCTGGAAATATTGCAAAGCCTTCAGATCCTATATGCTAAAATGTTAAATTCGAAATCAAAATAATCTCTTAAGTGTAATTGTTATTTTCTGTCAGTTAAATGCCGAATGTTGTATTTCCTCATAAATCTTTATTTAACCACAAAGTGTTGTATGTGGGGAAGATTTAGTAAAACTGGTGCACTCAGAATCTAATGCAGCTGTGCATGGTAGCCTATCAGTTTCTAACTTCAGCTTGTTCAATTAAGGTTTGAAAATAATACCTGGAAACTGATTGGTTGCTATGCAGAGCTGCACCAGATTTTGCACTATGCTATTTTAGTAAATAACCTCCTTTATGTCCATCTGGAATGGCTCCTTATCCCTTCACAGATGCCCAAAAGAGCTCAGTGATTACTGGCCTGTAACCAGTGGTACTTTATGGAATATTCCCTGCAGGAATCTATAAAATAATAATAATGTGGTGATAGCATGTTAGGGTCTAGTGCTGTAAGCACGCTGGTGCTTCATTCTTTAGGGACACCAAAGATGGCTCCATCTGGGCAGCTCTATGGTCAAGGCTTCGTTTGAATCTTCCAATAAGTGTGAGCTGTGTGTTAATGCTGCCTGGTAAGCATATAACACAGATGGGACATCAGTCTGTCTCAGGGTGTGAGAAGGGGGCGCTCAGTCTTAGTGATCAGCCCCCCCACATCTCTCAATCATCTCCTCCACAATACTCTTTTTCAGGAGGAATGATACATTTGTTGTACGTTTATTCATATAAAGCTTTCATCTAGACAAGCAATCCTACAGCAGCCTGATGGGATCCATTTGCTTGTTCTTCACTGGAGCAGCTAGGCACTACCAGCTGGCCTTGGAAATCTGTGTTTCGTGGGGCCAGGCTGAAATCCAATCCAATTCCATATGGGATCTTCATGTTTAGCAGTCCCTCTGCATGGTCCTGCAAGTTCTTGTCACATGATCATGTGCTTTGAAGAGTTCCCAGACTGCACATTCACCTGCCTCGGAAACTAGTGTTTCCAGAGCATCAAATTTCCACCAATGAAGCAGGTGGGAAAAATTTGGGTACTGCAGCTACATCTGGATGTTGAGCCGGAGCCCTGAGTCCCCTGTATGCGATACAGAGCTCCTTGCTCAATTTTGATTGCCAGTGATGGTAACACAACATATTACCATCCCAAGCATCACAATTGTGTATTCTTTGCCTTGTTCCTGGACTTCTTGGCCTATCCAGCAACCTTGATGGTGAGATCATTGTTAGATAGGGAATTGAAGGCTCCAACTTTTGTGCCCGGACTGCTGTTGAGATCCAGGAGGGGGCTGTGAAGATTAAGTGATTAAATATGCAGAGAAATCCCCCTTTATGTGTTTATCATATTAATGATGGCCTTGCTCTCAGCCGCCAGCTCTGGACCATCTATAGGAAGCCACCGATAGGATGAACGCTTGTTGTTAATTAAAAGAGCATTAACCCTAATGGTCTGGGAGGCTGAGACGTCATTTATAGAGCGTTGCTGTACACAGGCCGCTCTGCCATAACAAATGAAGCAATCACAAGAGAGGAAAGGACAATTTACCATCCAATCATTATTTTATGGCCCGCAGCGCAGGCTCTGATACACAACCTGAGTTAGGATGGAAAATCAACAATTACCTTATTTATGTAACCTACAAATGAGCCTGAGACTTAATTGCTTGTAGCTTCCTTTTACAGGCGGCTCGGGATGATGATCAGTTGTAATAACATCAATGATTAACATCGACTTTTTGCTGCACACAGTGACATCACATGGGGGGGCATTGCTGCTGACTTATGACTTGACTGGAGTATCACGGCCATTAATAACCTGAGAATATACTGCGCAGAGGGGAGTGTATGGCGCTCTTCAACCCTTTCCTGATATATCACTTGTAGAACCACAATTTCCAGTAGACATTGGCAGCCACTGACAGATGGGGATAGTAATTTGTTGAAGGCTTGTAGGAATGAAGAGTCTAATCCACCTGGCTGCCCAGGGTCTGGAATGGAAGTCAATAATATATAACTGGGCTGACGTTGTCCTGCCTGCAGTGTCACAAGTGGCCCTAAGGAGCTTAATAATAGCCAGTGGCAAAAGGTTGCAAACAGCGATGGCTGTTAGTTTCAGGGTCTGGAGAAGCTGATTATCAAACTTTATCTTTTCTGTGAATAGAAAAAGAAACCCTTCTCTGCACAGACTATGCTGTAATGTTATCCTGAGACAAGATGGTGGCCAGTTCCAGAGGCTTTGAGCAGGAGTGGACAGATTTTTACACTCTGTGGCCCACCCTTAGATAAAGCTAAAAATCATCTGCTAGCAAATTCATTACAGAATATTGCTTGGTGCTCACAGGCGATTGTGATACTAAATTTGCCACACATATAGTTGTATGTAGCACCAATTGATAGCACCAATTTGAAACATTGGGCTATCATTAGTGAATAATCGCTCTTACATTCAATATGCCACTCTCCAGTGTTCCCTATGCATAGTGATTAATCATTAATCGCAGGCAATTTTAGTAACATGTTAACATTAACAAAAATGGCCTTTTTGCGCATAGCCTAAAGCTTTGTACCTCTTCATTTCCCCTTCCCAAACACAAGTTGGTTCTTTGAAGCGGTTTGTTACCCAGAGCACAGGCCTCTGAATACCCATTTTTCACTGCTATACCCAACAAATGTAACACGCCATGGACAATTAGCATTAGATAAATGTGTCCCTTAGTCCAGGATTTTCCTCCAAATCACAGGCAGTCTTTTGGTTCTGATAACCTCCATTTAACTGCTACAAATTCAGTTTGCAGTACTGTCCTGAAATGAGGGATATTTTTGGGATATGTGATGGAATGAGATGTGTGAATACCTTCCATTTTACATTATTCCCTTGTGTTGCTTTACAAAATTTTCATCATAACCTGTTATTATAATGCTCCAGGTTGAATGGTTAGTTCTGGAGGAGCGCTTAGACTCGGATGCAAAAAAAATGTTTTCTGCCCCTCCTTCGCACTAAGGGCTCGTTCACACTTGACTTATTTATAACTCTTGCCAAACGCCTCTATAGCGTTTGACAGGCATTTGGGAAGCGTTTTTAACGCTCCCCAAATGCCCTATGCGTGTTTTTGAGGCGTTTGCCAAGCATTAAAACCGCACCACAATTGCCTATAATGAAGTTAAATGGTATTAACACTCCGCAAATGCCTCGCAACTGCCTTGCAAACGCCCTGCAAACGCCTGCCAGGCGTTTGAGGAACGTCACCATAGACTTGAATGGGAGGCTTCAACTCCTCCTGACTCCACATGAGGTGTCAGTTTTGCCGTGGCGCAACGCTAACGCTTCAGTGTGAACAGCACTGTGTGCTGCCATGTGCAGAATTTTCATAGGCGTTTGAGAAGTGTTAAAAAAGCTTCCCAAACACCTGTCTGATGCCTGCTAACAAAACTAGTGTGAACGTAGCCTAAGAGACACTGACTAGGGCAGCTATGGAATTCTAGAATTTTCACGTAGCTGTTATTAAAGGACAAATAAAGGTCTGGAGTGATTCATATATGTTAAATATGGTACAGGAAGCCCCACTGACCACTTATGTCATTCCAGTTTTTGGGACATTCCAAAAATGATAGTGACAGCTCTTTGGATCTCATCTTGAGAGTTTACAGCAACAGATTCCAAATGCAAATAGCACACTTGAAATGAACCCTGGACCTTTTATCTGCTCATTGTAATTGGGATAATGAGGGAATAACACACACCTGGCCATGGAACAGCTGAGAAGCCAATTGTCCCATTACTTTTGGTCCCTTAACAAGTGGGAGGCACATATGCAAACTGTTGTAATTCCTACACCGTTCACCTGATTTGGATGCAAATACCCTCAAATTAAAGCTGACAGTCTGCAGTTAAAGCACATCTTGTTCGTTTCATTTCAAAACCATTGTGGTGGTGTATAGAGCCAAAAATGTTAGAACTGTGTCGATGTCCCAATATTTATGGACCTGACTGTATGTGTTTCCTCAGAGTAAGGAGACTCCAGAGTGATCATCTTCCACTCTTTTATCTTGCAGACCCTTCTGTGTCCTCACAAATTCAGGAGGAGTCAGCTGATTCACCTGCCCCAGAACTGCACCCACATTAAAATCTGCCGTCCTCATGTGCACCTCTCTGCAGTGCAAGCCAAGCTGTGAGTATTGTAGTGAGGTTAATGCTAAAGTTTTCCTCATTCCTGCCAATTACTGAAACATTATTGAAGATTTAGGCTACTTTCACACTGATTATTATTATTATTATACAGTATTTATAAAGCGCCAACAGTTCGCTTAGCGCTGTACATTACAATGGGAGACAGAATATGCGACAGTACAATAACAATACAATGCGATACACGAGGGGTTCGAGGGCCCTGCTCCTTGGAGCTTACAATCTAGGAGGGAGGGGGTAGTGGTACAGGAGGAAATAGCTGTGATAAGCGGCAAAAATGCATATGCATTTTTGATGCATTTTTATCGCATTTCCAGTGCTTTTACAGGACATGTGACTCAGAAATGCAACATAGATGCGTTTATGATGCATTTTTGCCTCTATTTCTATTGATTTCAATGGAAGGTGCATTTTTGCCGTGCTTTTTTTACTGCAACAAACCGACACCAAAAATGCAGCAAGCAGGATTTTTAAAAATGCATCGGACCCACACCGGATCAATGTGAATAGTTCTATAAGATTACATGGTCACAGATTTTTTTAATGCAAAAGCGGAAGAAAAATGGATCAGTGCGAAAGCAGCCTTACTACTTCTTTCCGTAACACAAGCAGCAGTTTGAAGTGGATTTTGCCTTTGTTTTGAGCTCTGAGTGAGAACTTTACCCTCTGTGTCTGGGGCCAAATGTCCCAAAGCAGCTGCTGCCAGGTGCACAGCCTTCTGGGAAAGACAGCATGAATTAAATTAAGATGTATTCAACACACTTGTCTGTCATGGCTGCGATGTGACTTGCCCAGACATGATTGCAATGTCAGCAGTGACATTAATTGAGTCGATTAGACAGTGTCAGGGCCACTTGGGAATAGACAGGTGAGATGAGAACAAGGCAGATATTGATTAGTGTCATTAAGAGCAGAGCTCTGAATTCCTGCAGGTTTTCCTCTCCATCACTTCCACCAGAGTGTCACAAATAGTGACGATGACAGTCACCATGACTTTCTGATTTTTTTCCATGTTGATCTCCAGGGAATTGTATAGTTCAGGAATTTGGGTAATTCCCATTCATGAATTGTACAATTCTCTGGCTTTCTGGTTTTACATATTCTAGGATATCATAAACATATGATTCTCAGCTGATCTGGCAGACCTGTGTGATGACTTCCAGGCCAGCTGATCCTGCGAAGTGAATTGATCATAGGGAATGGATGTTCTCATACAATCACTTACATCAATAAAGTGCAGCGTTAAAAATGTCAAGATGAGAAATGTATAAATGATCCAAAATTGACAGTCCGTGCAGGTCTAGGTGAAGCTAGTAGCAATCACGACCCAGTGTCGGTGCACCCAAAGTGAAATGGTAAGAATACGCACTCACCACATGCGTAAAGTTAATACGCATTAAAGCAGTAAAGGTCCCCTCTAGGAGTTAGATGTGGTCCTGGACAGGGAAGATCCTCCCTCTGCATACAGGTGGTGCTGATGGAGCTCTCAGATGGTGGTGGAACCAGTCAGCCAGAGGCCCCTTTAAGGGGTGGGTGGATATGGAAGCCTATATGCCAGGAACTCCCCTCTCTGGGTACTTGTAAAGTCCAAATGGCTCTAGAAATCAATTGCATCTGCCCCCGGCTGAGTGCTGGCTCTGATCCCAGTTATCCTGCTCATAGTCCCCCTGGAAGGATTGCACGCCTGGACTTCCACCTTGCTTCGCTGACACTCCTTTCTAGGACCACATCCCTGTCCCTGTCCAGGACCACGTCTAACTCCTAGAGGGGACCTTTAATGCGTATTAACATTACACATCTGGTGAGTGCGTATTCTTACCATATCACTTTGGGAGCACCGACACTGGATAGTGATTGATACTAGCTGCACCTAGACCTACACGGACTGTCACTTTTGGATCATTTATACATTTCTCATCTTGACATTTTTAGCGCTGCCCTTTATTGATGTATTTGATTGATGAAGGTTTTTTATTGGTTACCTTTTGTGCAATAGCTGCTATCTTTTTGAGCGCTCACTTTTACATTCCATTTCATACAATCACTACCATCCCCCAAAGATAAAGCATGGACACAGATATTACAGGGTGAGCGTACACTTTTATTGCACAATGTTTCTGCTGGGGGACCATTCTGTTCTAAACTTATGTCCCATATTGTTATTATTTACTTGAAGTATCTGCACTCATTTTTTCAGTCTTCTTACAGTTGCAAGAAAAAGTATGTGAACCCCTTGGGATTACGTGGAGTTTTGCATGAATTGAGCATAAAATGTGCTCTGAACGTCATCTAAGTCACAACAATAGAAGAACACAGTCTGCTGAACATAATACTACACAAACATTAGATGTTGCCATGGTTTAATTGCACATAACATGTAAACATTCATAGTGCAGGGAGGAAACAGTATGTGAGGCCCTAGCTTAATGACTTCTCCCAGAGCTAATTGGAGCCAGGAGTGAGCCAACCTTGACTCCAATCAGTGCGATGATATTGGATGTGTTGCTGACAGCTGTCCTGCCCTTAAAAAACACACACCTGTTTTGGGTTTACTGGTTTCAAGAAGCACTGTCTGATGTGAACCATGTCTCGCAGAAAAGAGCTCTCAGAAGACCTACAATCAAGAATTGTTGACTTGCATGAAGCTGGAAAGGGTTACAAAAGTATCTTCAAAAGCCTTGATGTTCATGTGTCCACGGTAAGACAGACTGTCTACAAATGTAGAAAGTTTAGTACTGTTGCTACTCTCCCTAGGCGTGGTCGTCCTGTAAAAATGACTGCAAGAGCACAGCGCAGAATGCTGCATGAGGTAAAGAAGAATCCCAGAGTGTCAGCTAAAGACCTACAGAAATCTCTGGCACATGCTAACATTTTTGTTGACACATCTACAATAAGGAAAACATTAAACAAGAATGGAGTACATGGGGGGACACCACGGAGGAAGCCATTGCTGTCCAAAAAGAATATTGCAGCACGCTTGAAGTTTGCAAAAGAGCACCTGGATCTTCTACAGCACTACTGGCAAAATATACTGTGGACAGATGAAACCAAGATTGAGTTGTTTGGGAAGAACACACAACACTATGTGTGGAGAAAAAAAGGCACAGCACACCAACATCAAAACCCCATCCCCACTGTAAAACATGGCGGAGGGAGCATCATGGTTTGGGGCTGCTTTGCTGCGTCAGGGCCTGGACAGATTGTTGTCATTGATGGGAAAATGAATTTCAGAGTTTATCAAGACATTTTGCAGGAAAACGTACAACCATCTGTCCGCCAACTGAAGCTCCGCAGAGGATGGGTGATGCAACAGGACAATGACCCAAAGCATACAAGTAATTCAACAAAACAATGGCTGCAACAGCACAGAATACGCCTTCTGGAGTGGCCCAGTCAGAGTCCTGACCTCAACCCGATTGAAATGCTGTGGCATGACCTTAAGAGAGCGATTCACACCAGACATCCCAAGAATATTGCTACACTGAAACAGTTTTGTGAAGAGGAGTGGTCCAAAATTACTCCAGATCGTTGTGCAGGTCTGATCTGCAACTACAGGAAACGTTTGGGTGAGGTTATTGCTGCCAAAGGAGGGTCAACCAGTTATTAAGTCCAAAGGTTCATACACTTTTTCCTCCCTGCACTGTGAATGTTTACATGTTATGTGCAATTAAACCATGGCAACATCTAATGTTTGTGTAGTATTATGTTCAGCAGACTGTGTTTTTCTGTTGTTGTGACTTAGATGACGTTCAGAGCACATTTTATGCCCACTTCATGTAAAACTCCACGTAATCCCAAGGGGTTCACATACTTTTTCTTGCAACTGTACATCTGACATTCTCACCTACTCTACATATTCTGTGTGTCAAGTATACTGGTTTCCATATTTTGTTTGTACACCAAATAGTGATGAGTTCAGGCATGTTCAGATCCCAATCCAACCCCACCTGAGTGAGCCCACTAGAAAGTTGTTGCCTATACTGGGCCAATCATCTGATGCCAAAGCATGCCCCGCAGCTGCACATATACATATACATATATGGGTGTGTACACATGCGGTTGCGGAGCAATAAATGCTTCGGCTGATTATGTTTGACTCAGGACAGTGACAGCTTCCTGGCTTAGCAGACTTGCTAAAATGGCTTCAGAATAGGATCTGAACATGCCTGAGCTCATCCTTAGTCACCATAATGTGTGTGTGCGGTGTGCTGGTAATGCCAGTGTTCAGTGTCCTGTTCACTAATCTGCTTGTTTTGTGGTATTTGGGTCCCCATACTGTGTGTGCAGTGTGCTGGTTTCTGTACTGCATGTGTACAGAGCCCTGTTCTCCATAGTGTGTACCAGTCTCTGTGATGTGTGTGTGTCTGTTGGTCTCTGTACTCTGTGTGTGCAATGTCCTGGTCTCTATGTTGTGTTTGTGATGTGCTGGTCTCTGTACTGTATATGTGCTATGTTTGTACTGTGTGCGCTGTGCCCTGGTCTCCATACTGTGTGTGGTGTGCTGGTGTCTGTACTGCATGTGTGTACATATTGTTTTAAATACAGTGTAGGGGTAGATATTGTAGTTGCGTTTACAGTCTAGGGGTAGGTACTTCTAAATACAGTGTAGCGCTAGGCAGTTCTATATACATTGTACAGGTAGGCAGTTCTAGGTGCTTTGTAGTAACAGATTATTCACTTTATATTGTATCTCTTCTACAGAGAAGCCAGTAAGATGATGCCTCAGGTGGGGACCATTCATGGGAACCATACAGCAAAAATTGCCCAGAGGTCTCTAGACAGCAACAGGAGCCAATCAGGAGCAGCCAGCTGGGCTATGGTGAGCAAATGATTTCCCAGAATCCCCCAGCAGCAGAGGGGTATAATGATGAAGGAACATCTGGTTTTCCTGCACTAAAGTATACATTGAGTCCTTACCCACCAGTCCCTAAGTGTAGAGGAGGCAGTGTCCAGGGACATGACTGAACACCTGACAATGTCAACACAGCTCAAACTCATTGTGATACTGCTGTATATAGATCTGATATAACTGAGAAAATGTTCTGTTTACAATGAATTTATTGCATCAACAGCCCTTCCACTGTACCTAAAACCCCCTTTGTTCCAACATTGTACCCCAACCTACCCCCCCCCCCATTACCCTCTATTGTGCCCCAATCTCCTACTCTCTACTGTACCCTAAATATCCCACTGTCCCTCTACTGGACCCCAATTCCTCCTCTTTGTACCACATTCCCTCCTTCAATTATACCCCAGTCCCCCTTCTGTACCTTTTTTGTACCTCAAGTCCCCCTCTATCCTTGTACCATAATCCCATTCTGTTATACCTCAATCTTCTCTGCCTATGTGTTGTACCCCAGTCCTCTTCTGTTGTAACCCAATGCCCTATGTTTGTTTTTTGTTTTCCTTTTTTACATGAATCCCCTCTGTCCTACTCCACTTTCCTCCCAGGCCTTTTCTGGTACTCTGCTCCCCTCCCCACTCTCTGTGACTTTCTACCGTTTCTCAATTTTCTCTCTGCCCCTACAGTATCTCAACAAATTTAACACAGCTGCTCCCAACATTAACGAGTCACATGACACCGGGGAGGGGAAAATGGCTAATTGAGCCCAATTTGGACATTTTCACTTAGGGGTGTACTCACTATTGTTGCCAGCAGTTTAGACATTAATGGCTGTGTGTTAGTGTAAATTTGCTGTCCCCTCAAAATAACTCGCTATACAAGCTGTACACTCACTACGTCATATTGTAGCAAAGTGTCATTTCTTCAGTGTTGTCACATGAAAAGATAGAATCAAATATTTACAAAAATGTGAGGGGTGTACTCACTTCTGTGAGATACTGTATATTATACTCCAATCCCCCTCTCTACTGTAACCCCCAGTCACCCTTATCTTTCTCCACTGTATTTCAGTTCTCCCTTGTGATCCTCCCTACTGTATGTCCCCCTTTGTATTGTATCCCATTTTACCCCTGTTTCACTGTATCCTCAGTCTCCCCCCTTTGACCCTTTCTACTGTACCCCATCTTCTTTCTTCCCCTTTGTTTCTTTTTACTTTACGTCTAGTCCCTTCTCTGTCACTCTCTCCTGTTCCTAGACCCTTTCTCCTCTATCTCCCTCTACGGTACCCCAAGTCTCTCTTTACTGTACCATGCCACCATTCTTCTCTACTATAGCCCCCCGTTCCCCCCCCATGGGCCTCTCTACTGTACCCCTAGTCCCCCCCTCTCTCCCTCTTTACTATATCCCCATCCTCTGTAAGCTATGTTGCATCAAGCCCAGGCTGCGGTCATAACCACCTACAAGGTGGCTATAAACATGCTCTGTGTCTGGTGTTGGTGTCTCAGCCATATCTGCTGTAATTGTGCCTTAATGTGTTTCTTTACAATTTAATGTTATGAGGTCCTCCAATCTCACTCTTTACTAGTAATCTTTGAACATTATTGTGTGTATTTAAAATCTTTTATGGCGCAGTTTTGGAGACCCCAGCAGGTGGTAAGCACAATTTATAGTGGATGTATGTTGTATAGTGGGAGGAGCCACATTTTTTTAGATCCCATTACTACGGCACCATTTCTGCACCCCGATGGAAGCTGCAGACCAGTGCAACAATGTGTTTAACAAGTGTCAAGTCCTATATGAATGATGCGTAATAATCCATTAAACCTTATTTGGGTTTCCATACTTTCTGCAGGATACGAGTTTCACTGGGCTGGAGAAGGAATTTGAGAAGATCAGTCTGAAGGCAGAATCTTGTAGAGTGATATCTTTGGTTTGTACCATGTTTCTGTGTTGTAGCTTTATACAGAAAGAGCAGCATACTGACACTGTACAACGCGCAATCACTACCCACAGCCTATGGATAATGGCCTATGGTCACATAACCTGGCCTGCCAATACAGACAGCCTCTCCCACACACAGATATGTATGAACTGTGACACACAGCCTCTCCCACAAACAGATACAGTACTGTGCAAAAACTTTAGACACGTGTGAAGAAAAGGTGTAAATTAAAAATGCTTTCAAAAATATAAATTTTAGTTTATTTTTATCAATGTACAAAATGCAAAGTGAGCAAACGGAACAAAAATGCTGTAAAATAAAAATGCTCTCAAAAATATATATGGTATATTAATTGTTTATTTTTATCAATTTACAAAATGCAAAGTGAGAAAACAGAACAAAATGTAAATTTAAAATATTTGGTGTGACTACAGTTTGGCTTTAAACCAGCATCAGTTCTTACTTTGTACACTTTGCAAACTTGCACAAAGTAAGCGACTTTTTAGGATTAGTCAGGTGTATGATTAAACAATTATACCAAACGGGTGCCAATGATCATCAGTTTCATATGTACTGTAAGTGGAAACACAGTCATTACCTGAAACAGAAACAGCTGTGTAGGAGGCTTAAAACTGGGTGTAACACAGACAAACTCTGCTACTAAGGTGAGGTTGTGGAAGACCGTTTCATTTCACAGGTCATACACCATGGCAAATCTGAGCACAACAACAAGACACACGTTAGTTATACTTCATCAGCAAGGTCTCTCCTAAGCAAATGAAGAGACACAAAGAAACAGGCAATGCTGAGTAGCGAGGCACATACATGCAGCAGTCGGCCAAGGAAACTTAATGCAGAAGATGAAAAACACATCATGCTTATTTTCCTTCGACACGGAAGATGTCCAACAGTGCCATCAGCAAATAACTGGCAGAAACCAGTGAGACCCAGATACACCCATCTACTGTCTGGAGAAACCTGTCCAGAAGTAGTTTTCATGGAAGAATTGCAGCCAAAAAGCCATGGCTCTGACATGGCTCTAAGTGACTCAAATATGCATAAAAGCATGGTGGAGGTTCCTTGCAAGTTTAGGGCTGCATTTCTGCAAAAGCAGTTGGAGATTTGGTCAGGATCAAAGGTGTCCTCAATGCTGAGAAGTACGGACAGATACTGTACCATGATGGGAGGCATGTGACTGGTCCCAAATTCATTCTGCAGCAGGACAATGACCCCAAACATACAGCCAATGTCATTAAGAACGATCTTCAGCTTAAAGAACAAAGGAGCCCTGGAAGTGATGTTTTGGCCCCCACAGAGGGTGATCTCAATATTGAGTTTGTCTGGGAATACATCAAGAGGCAAAAGGATCAGATGCAGCCTACATCCACAGATCTGTGGTTAGTTCTCCAAGATGTTTGGAACAACCTACCTGTAGTTTACCTTCAAAAACTGTGTGCAAGTTTACCTAGAAGAATTGATGCTGTTTTGAAGACGAAGGGTGGTCACATCAAATATTGATTTGATTTGGATTTCTGAAAGCATTCTTTATTTACAGCATTTTATCACACCTGCCTAAAACGTTTGCACCATAGTGAATGTATGAACAAACAGCCTCCGAATGAATATGAAGACCTGCACTGCCAACACACACAATCCCTCCCACACGGATATGTATGAAGGGTCACTGCCACTTCATACAACCCCTTTCACACAGATATAGATGAAGGGTCACATGACCTGCACTGTCACTACAGACAGCCCCTTCTACACATGGATTTACTATATGTGAAGGGTCACATGACCCGCTTTGACATCGCAAACAGCCCTTGTGTCATATTTGAAGATTCATATGATACCTCATACACACATGCCCCTGCACTCACTATGGCATTCAAAAAGCACCATGTAATAGTGAACCCCATTTGATACATGTGTGGAGTCAGAACCTTCCCTCCCTCACATTAAGCCTCATCTAGTATACTAGTGCGGGCTCAGTACATGGGCCTGCCATGATCAGTGCTGTACATAGACCTAGTTCGGGATCTAAAAGACTAACACATTATGAGCTTTGGAACTCTAAATGTCCACAACAGTCTGACCATAGAGAAGACAGATGTTCTATGTAATATGTGTACATATCGTTTGACCTCATGGCCCTCCAACCATTTTGGGTGGAAAATGTCACCTTATCAGAACCAGTATACATGGTTTATTACCTTGCTTCCCTCCCTGTTACTGCTTGAACAGGGACCTGTGCACATTTAATATACCTAGCCTATCTTGATTGATATTCCCTATGTGTCATATGTGCATGGCACATGGGCTTGTTTATAGTTGGACAATTTGTATTGGTTACTGTACATCATGTAGTTGGTGTGTCACCGTTGTGTTCTTCACAGGAGCTTTGTGTGTCTATGACTCAGCAGCTGGCGGCCATCATTATTCTACAGCTGGAAGGCAAATCCCAGATCAGCCGAATCCAGGTAGGAAAAAACATTCACCAAAACTCGGACCCACCTGTATTCCATCTTTAATGTGGCTGCGTGTAGGAATAGATATTCACCAAATCTTTGTCCCAGCCCCCATACCTGTACAGTGTAATTAATGTGGTTGTGTCATGTGCAGGACTCAGTATGGGAATTCTTTAGGAAGCGCTACATCCGAGAAGACATCAGTTGTCGAGGATTAGAGGACTACCTGTGTGCATTGAAGCGGTACTCCCCAGATAGTCAGGTCAGTGTTTAGGGTTCACATTGGTCTGGGAGGAATTGGAAGAATGGGGATAGGATCTGAAAGCTCTGGTGTCTCTGCCTGCAGGTACTGCGTCTGCTGGAATCAATACTGACACATGATCTGGATCCTTCCATACTGTGCTATGTCCTCCTCCATACAGACTCCCTTCAGGTATCTCCACTCTCAGATATGGGCCACTTCCAGCTCTTTCTGCAACAGAACTACCAGCTCCTAGAGGTGAATCCACAGAGCCAGCATTTGGTCAATGTTTGCGCTTCTCTCTCTCCACTGCATCATTCTACGTTATGCTAAACAGTTCTGTCTCTTGTCTAATGGAGCTCATGTAGAACTCTCTGTGTTATCCATACTAACTAACCACTTCCACCTTTTATGTATGAGAACAATTTAGAAAACTATGTATGTAACGGAACTGGACCCCGTCTGCACTTGGGTATTTCCATTAAACTTCCGCTTCCCCGTCCGAACACCATCTACGGACACCACCGCTGACCATAGAAGACTAGACGACACTAGTCTTGGAAGGAGACCAGGAAATAGACCACTTTTTTTAACACAGTTACAAGATATATACAGTCAAGGGAACAATTCCCCCCTCCCTGCATAATGACACAGGGCGGGGCAAACCACATCTAGCAACAAGAGACACATCAGCAGACACCCCCCCCCCCCCCCCACCAAGCCAATACACAAACACATACATCCCATAATAGTTTGCTCCCAAGCAAGACACACAATAGAACAATGGGATGCAACCACATGGCGTTAAACAATTCACAAGCCCCCACCCCACCTATACATGTCTATACAATATTAGGACATATCACCCTGCACCCCTAACAGGCACAGGGTGACTTACACATAAGAGGGATATGGGGAGCTGAGACAGGGGTCTCCCCACCTCTCCAAAGTGAGCTGTGTTCCTTGGGCCCCCCACCCAAAGTGACTCCCGTCACATATCTCCCCTTTCCGCAGGAGACTAACGCAGGAGGAAACCCCAGACGGGTGGACTCTGAAGTTAGTCTGAACTTCCAGTCCCCCAATGCCAGGACCCACACAGTACCTCAAGAAAATTGTCCCACACAAAGCATTACTCACCCAGCCAACCTCTGCCTCTCTTGTAGAACATACCCGCCGCTGTGGAGAAGTATGGACTGGTCCTTCTCCCTGAAGTCCTCTCAGCTGCTGGAGAGAAGACAGGGTGGCTGGGGCAAATCCATCATGCTGTTGGGGATCTGGGCCGACTGCTCAGCATCCCTGGGGTATCCAGGTGGTGACTGTAGTCTCATCCACTTTGACTTCGTGGACATCCCCCAGTGTTCGTAAAGTAAGGCTGACATCCTCCTGTCCCAATGCCAGAACCTTTTCTGGGGTTGTGTCAGTGGAGACCGAAGTCCCATCCACAGACATCAGCTCAAGCTGCAGTTGTGAGGTGCCGATTGCATCCTCTTCCTGTAGCTCCTGCGGTGCTGATTGTTGTGGGCAGAGGTCAACAACGCCATGCCCTGATGCCAGCTCTTCTGCTGGAGGCGCGCCGGCTGGTTCCTCCTCAGCAGAAAAGTCAATCAAATCCCCAGTACCTGGAACTGGTGTTTGGGGATAGGGGTTCACCGTCTCCTGTCCGTGGACCCCGGAAGATGTTACCAGTGCTGGACAGAGTTCAGCAATGTTTGGCCCTGTTGCCAGCTCTTCTGCTGGAGGCTCATCAGGTTTTTTTTCCTCAGCAGAGAAGTCTATCAAATTCCCAGCCTCTGGAACTGGTGTCTGGGGATAGGGGTTCACCATCTCCTGTCCATGGAACCCAGAAGATGTTACCAGTGCTGGGCAGAGGCTAGCAGAGCTCTGGCCTTTTGTCAGCACTTCAGGTTTGGGGACGGCAAACTCTGGAATTTCCACTGCCGATTCTTGTGCATGCTGCTAAACATGTTTTAGCAGTTGCCTGTATGCCCTTTCCAGATCCTGTTCTTTCATCAGTAGGTATTCCAGATCTGGTTCAAGCTCTGAGACCCCTGTGAGACGAAACATAGCCTCTATGTCTTCTCGCAGGTCCTCAAGGGTAGGTTCTCCTTCATCGCCAAACACAAAATGATTTGTAAGGCTCTCCCACAGCAATCCAGGGCCACCAAAGTCATATCACTCCGGAGAGCATTCTGTTGTCACCCCTAAATATTTCTGCTCTGCATACCATTGCAGAGCCCGATATCGGTTGTCCAGCTATATCTCCTGCTGGACCAACCTGTCCAACTCAGTCACCCACTGCTCCTGGGGTCGCTCTCCCAGGAATGGCATCCATAACTTCCGATGGTCCCTGGCCCGTTCCCCCGGGGTTGGATAGCACTTGCCCTTGTACATACCAGCAACCTGGAAGGCTCCACTCCAAAGTAACTCCCGAATCCGCTGCCTGAGCTCCAGGTACTCATCCACAGACACAGTCCTGGGGTATGTTGCAAGAACGATCCGCAGCAGCCCTGGGAACTCGGATGCCAAGTCCATATCTCCACTGGGGTGACCGACATCTCCTTTCCTGATCTTGAATCCCGGTGGTGGTTTGGACGTGTTCACAGCTTTGAAGCACAATCCCACCACTTGCCACCAATGTAACGGAACCGGACCCCTTCTGCACTTGGGTATTTCCATTAAACTCCTGTCCGAACACCGTCCACGGACACCACCGCTGACCATACAAGACTAGACAACACCAGTCTTGGAAGGAAACCAGAGAATAGACTACTTTATTTTAACACAGATACAAGATATATACATTCAAGGGAACAATTCCCCCCTCCCTGCATAATGACACAGGGCGGGGCAAACCACATCTAGCAACAAGAGACACATCAGCAGACACCCCCCACCAAGCCAATACACAAGCACATACATCACATAATAGTTTGCTCCCAAGCAAGACACACAATAGAACAATGGGATGCAACCACATGGCGTTAAACAATCCACAACCCCCCACCCCACCTATACATGTCTACACAATATTAGGACATATCACCCTGCACCCCTAACAGGCACAGGTTGACTTACACATGAAAGGGATATGGGAAGCTCAGACAGGGGTCTCCCCACCTCTCCAAAGTGAGCTGTGTTCCATGGGCCCCCCACCCAAAGTGACTCCCATCACAATGTATGAATGTGGAACCTTTGAACGCTATGCCCACCTTTTATAGCAAACATACTAAATGCACCCATATTTGCAGAAAAAAAGTGAATCGCGGGTGTTAGGTTACTACAGACTCTTCTTCCAGCTCTATGTTCATACTGAGACTTTCAGCTGGAGAGCTAGAGGAAGTGTCAGTGCACTGAGTGTAGTGATTACCATACTCTTGTTCCATTGAGAACTATAAGTCCGCCTGCTGTAGTGGCAGATGGAAATTGTAGTTCATTCATTCATTCACAGATCCCTGTGAATGAATGATGCAGTCTGTGTGCTGAGCCCTGCACAGTTGTGCGGATTTCAAAAGTGACAACTTGTGCAGGGAAGAACCGCACATGCTGTTAGACGGTCATGGCCAAAAATATTGGCACCAGTTATCAGATATTGCACCACTTCGCCCAGAAAACTGTTGCAATTACAAATGTTTAGGCATTCTCGTGTTTATTTATTTTGTTTTTATTGGTATGACATAATAAAGTGGAGAAACAAAAAGCCATATCTGACACATTCCACGCAAATACCAAAAATGGACTGGACAAAATTATTGGCACCTTCCCAAAATTGTCAGAAATATTTGCATTCCAAGTTTGTGATGCACCTGTAATTAAAAATTATACTCCCCTGTATCAGTTAACAGGTGCTGACAATATAGAAATCACACCGGCAACCAGTTAAAATAGTGAAAAATTGACTCAGCCTGTCTGTTGTGTGTCTCTTCGTGCCACATGGAGCATGCAAAAGAGGAAGAGCAGCAAAGAATTGTCTGAGGATTTGAGAACAGAAGTTGTGGAAAGCATGCACAATCTCAAGGTTACAAGTCCACCTTTAACGTTCCTGTGCCCACTGTGCGGAACATTGTCAAGAGATTTAAAACCCTTGGCACTGTAGATAATTTCCCTGGAACGAGGACGAAAGACAAAAATTGATCAAAGATTGCAACTAAGAATTGTTCAAGCTGACCTTCATACAGGGTACAACTGAGTTAGCTTGCACTATAAGTCACCATCTGAATGAATAGGGACGTTATGCTAGGAGACCCAGGAGGACCCCACTGCTGACACAGAAATATTAAAAAAGAAAGCCAGATTGGAGTTTGCCAAAACTTACCTGAGGAAGCCAAAATCCTTTTGGGAGAATGCGTTGGAGAGACAAAACAAAATTACAGCTTTTTGGTAAAGCCCATCATTCTACTGTCTTCAGAAAAGGAAATGAGGCCTTTAAAGAAAAGAATACAGTCCCTACAGTCAAACATGGTGCAGGATCACTGATTTTGTGGAGTTGCTTTGCTGCTTCAGGCACTGGATGTCTTGACCATGTGCATGGAATCTAAAGACTACCAAAGAATTCTGTGGTGCAATGTGGGTCCAGTGTCAGAAAGTTGGATTTCTGTCAGAGGTCATGGGTCTTACAGCAGGACAATGACCATAAGCACACGTCAAAAAGCACCCAGAAATGGTTTGAGGCTCTGTTCACACCAATGCATTTTTTAGTGCTTTTTGCAGAAACGCACTACAGTCCATTTAACATGGTTTCCTATGGTACATGTTCACATCTATGCTTTTTTGAGCTGCTGTATTTTTGGAAAAGGTCCACGACTTTTTTAAAAGCAGTGTTTTTGCTAGAAAAGAGTCAACGGAGAAGCTGCTGAAATGCATGGTAGTGTGCTTTTGCCGCGTTTTGTATTTTTATTCTGCCCAGCAACAAAAAAATTCCACTGTAACAAAAAAAAAAAAGAGTGTGGACAAAACGCTGTAAAAAAAAAACCGTAGAAAAATGCAAAATAAACTGCAAAAAGCACTGGAGAAAGCATCAAACGCAAAATGCATACACAGTTGTGTTCAAAATAATAGCAGTGTGTTGAAAAAAGTGAATAAAGCTCAAAATCCTTCTAATAGTTTTTATTTCCATACACACAAATGCATTGGGAACACTGCACATTCTATTCCAAATCAAAACATGAAGAAAAATATATCAAATTTGTGTTGTTCCTCTAAAAAAAATTGAAGAAAAGTGAATATTAGACTGTTCAAAAAAATAGCAGTGTTTGTATTCTTCTTTACAAACTCAAACATTCACTATATAAACTGAAAAATGTTTGAAGATTTTGCTTTCCTTTGAATCACTTAATGAATATTTGGTTGTATAAGCACTGTTTCTGAGAACTGCTGTACATCTGTGTTGCATGGAGTCAACCAACTTCTGGCCCCTGTGATCAGGTATTCCAGCCCAGGATGATTGGACTACATTCCACAGTTCTTCTCTATTTCTTGGTTTTGCCTCAAACTGCATTTTTGATGTCACCCCACAAGTTTTCTATTGGATTAAGATTCGGGTATTGGACTGGCCACTCCATAACATCAATCTTGTTGGTCTGGAACCAAGATGTTGCACGTTTACTGGTGTGTTTGGGGTCGTTGTCTTGTTGGAACACCCATTTCAAGGGCATTTCCTCTTCAGCATAAGGCAGCATGACCTCTTCAAGTATTCTGATGTATTCAAACTGATCCATGATCCCTGGTATGCGATAAATAGGCCCAACACCGTAGTATGAGAAACATCCCCATATCATGATGCTTGCACCACCATGCTTCACTGTCTTCACAGTGTACTGTGGCTTGAATTCAGTGTTTGGGGGTCGTCTGACAAACTGTCTCTGGCCACTAGACCCAAAAAGAACAATCTTACTTTCATCAGTCCACAAAATGTTGCGCCATTTCTCTTTAGGCCAGTCAATGTGCTCTTTGGCAAATTGTAACCTCTTCAGCACGTCTTTTTTTCAACAGTGGGACTTTGCGGGGGCTTCTTGCAGATAGCTTGGCTTCACTTAGGCGTCTTCTAATTGTAACAGTACTCACAGGGAACTTTAGACCTTCTTTGATCTTCCTGGAGTTGATTGTTGGCTGAGTCCTTGCCATTTTGGCTATTCTTCTATCATTTGAATGGTAGTTTTTGCCATTTTAAAGCATTTGCGATCATTTTAGCTGAGCAGCCTATCATTTTCTGCACTTCTTTATATGTTTTCCCCTCTCCAATCAACTTTTTAATCAATGTACGCTGTTCTTCTGAACAATGTCTGGAACGACCCATTTTCCTCAGAATTTCAGAGAGAAATGCACTGTAACCAGCATGTACGACATTTGCTGCCTTCCTTGCTTAAATAAGGGCAATAATTGCCACCTGTTTTTCAAAGAATGAATGACCTCACTAATTATTATTATTATTATACAGTATTTATATAGCGCTAAAAGGTTTGCTCAGCGCTGTACATTACACTAATAGAACTCCACACTGCTATAATTTTGAACATGCCCCTTTCAATTAGTGATTCAATTACACAGAATCAGCAGCATGCATGTCATGATTTTTGGGTCTGTTGGATTTCTATTACTCTACTACACCTGCTAGTAAATTGTAGAAATATAATTCTACCAAAAACAGTGATTGATCAGGTTAGTGATGTATGACTGCTATTATTTTGAACACAACTTTATGTGAACCAAGTCTATGACAAAGCGCTGGAGAGTACTGAACTGGCCAGCAATGAGTCCAGATCTTGATTCCATAGAGCACCTGTGGAGAGATCTAAAGACAGCAGTTGGGAAAAGGAACCCTCCAATCAGAGACCTGGAGCAGTTGGTGAAAGAAGTGTGGTCCAAAATTCCAGTAGAAAGGTGTAAGGAACTCATTGATGGTTACTGGAAGTGATTGATTTTGGTTATTTTTTCCAAAGGGTGTGCTACAAATATTAAATTGAGGGTGCCAATAATTTTGTCCAGTCCATTTTTGGAGTTTTGTGTGGAATGTGTCAGATTTGGCTTTTTTTTTCTCCTTGTTTGCGTAATATCAATACAAACAAAAGAAATAAGCATGCAAATGCCTAAACATTTGTAATTGCAACAATTGTGGTGCATTATCTGACAGCAATACAAGGGTGCCAATATTTTTGGCCATGACTGTATGGGATGCCTGTTTTGAGGGTGGGGGGCCATTTGCACCATGTTACACTCTAAATATAGATGAAACATGATGCAAAAGGTGGAGTTAGCCTTTAAATATTGGGTCAATTTGAAAGAAAGGCACTGTCGGTACAGCATGAAGCACAGGAAATCATGTCATTACACTGGACTGTTCTGCAGATTTCTCATCATACATTGTTCACACAGGAAACAGAGCAGGACAGTCTGCTACTTGAGTTCACAGCCTACAGTGAAAAATGTGTATCACCTTCCCGTGTTATGAGTTTTATACTACACCTAATTCTGCAGCATCGAGAACCACTCATCATAGAGGTAAGTGTGCAGAGGGCTCTTCTCGGTGTACATGTAAGTGTGCACAAGGCTATCCTTTGTGTACAAGGAAGTATGCATAGGTATTTTTTGTGCATAGGTAAGCAAGCACTGGTCTTTTTTTAGCATACAGGTACGTTTGCACAGGTCTTCTTAGCATACAGGTAGGCATGCACAGGTCTCTCCAGTGTACAGGGCTATCCTTGGTGTCCAAGGGACTGTGCACAAGTCTCTATTCAGTTTACAGGTAAGTGTACACAAGTCTCTTCAGTGTACAAGTAAGCTTATACAGGTTTTTCATCCGTGTACGGGTAAGTGTGCACAGGTCTCTTCTTTGGGTAGATATAGGTGCTCACAGGTCTCGCTGTAGAGGTAAGTACAGGTCTCAGTGTAGTGGTAAGTGTGCACAGGTCTCTTCAGTGTATAGGAATGTGCAGGTCTCTCCTCAGTGTACAGGTAAGCATGCATAGGTCTCTTCCTGGTGTAGAGGTGTGTGTGCTCAGGTCTATCCTCGCTGTAGAGGCAGGAGTGGAAGGTCCACTTTAGTGTACAAGTCTTTCTGCAGTGCAGAGGTAAGTGTGCACAGCTTTCTGTGTAGAGATAGGTTTGCACAGGTTTCAATTGGGAGGTCTCTGGGTCAGAGGTGTGGTGGTAAAATTATACTTGAATGTCTCTAGGTCAGTGAAGCAAGTTATATGGGAGGTTTCTGTGTCAGTATGGTGATGCCAGAGGTCTCTGGCTCACTGGAATAGTGAATAGAGAAAGGTCTCTGGGTCATTGGAGAGAGTTAAACAGGGGAAGTATCTAGATTAGCAGAGCAGTGACTAAGTTAAATGGGAAGGTCCCTAGGTCAGCGGAGCAGTGGTGGAGTTATATGGGGAGGTCTCTGGGTAAAACATGATCAAGTTTATCTATATATAACCCATGTCAGGTTTTTCTGCTGCTTGGAGGCTATGATAGAGAGATTTCCCCTTACTTCCTGTCCTTGGGACAACCTTTTCACTAGACAAAAAGCGAAGGAATCTTTCCGATGGCATTAAAACTTGACAGAAGTTTTAATCGTTCCTTATGTCATCCAAATCTAAACAAAAAAAGATAGAGCTATACAGTGCTCCTCATAAATGAGTAAACCCCTAACAGATTTGTAAGAAAACCTTTACTTTCAGAATCAACATTTTCTATGGGACACTATACTACAACATACTACCACAAATGCGGGCGATTGACTGAAAACAAGATTTGGTAATTTGCACACACAAAAAAGTATTTTTCCTAACAAATTCATTCAAGACCATGTTGCAAAAATGAATACACCCCAATGAAAGTCTTAGGAGCAAAGCTAAATTTTAGACAACAAAATCCTAATGAACAAGAATTCAACTACAGGTGAGTCTAATTATTCATTAAACAGGTGTCCAGCAGACAGTTGATTATAAAAGGGTGTTAACTTAACAAAGAAAACCCCTCCCATTTCATGCTGTAAGCATTGGCACAACATGAAAAGTCACAAGGCCTGAGAAAGAAAATAATTTCTTTACACAAGAAAGGTGAAGGCTACAAGAAGATCGATCAGCAAAGCTTTACTTACCAGTCAGAATACTGTAGCAAAAGTGATACAAAAATGTAACTGCAACCATCTCATAGAGATGTCCAGGCCGTCCACAGACGTTAACACCTCAACAGGAGCGTCTTCTGATGAGAAGGGTTGAAGAAAATTGCCATGCAAGTTCACTGCAGTTAGGTAAAGAAGTAGAAAGCCAAGCTGGGGTGGTTGTTTCCTGTGACAAAGTATGGCGTACACTGCAGAGGAATGGCATACATGGGTGCTGTTCACGAAAGAAGCCTCTCCTAAAGCCCATGCACAAAAAATCCTGCCTATAATTTGCCAGGGCCCATGCTGAAAAAGAAGACTACTTGGACTCTGTACTCTGGAGTGATGAGACCAAGATAAAGGTTTTTGGAACTGATGGCTTCAAAACTGTATGGTGTCACAAAGGTGAGGAGTACACAGAAAAATGCATGGTGCCTACAGTGAAACATGGTGGTGGCAGTGTGCTTCTGTGGGGCTGCATGAGTGCTGCTGGTGTCGGGGAGCTGCATTTCCTTGATGGTATTATGAATTCTCAGATGTACTGCTCTATATTGAAAGAGAAGATGCTACCATCACTCTCTGCCCTTGGCAGTCGTGCACTTTCCCAACATGACAATGATCCAAAAAACACATCTAAGGCCACGCTTGTATTTCTGAAGAAGAACAGGGTGAAAGTGATTCAGCGGCCAAGTATGTCTCCTGATCTGAACCTAATCGAACACCTATGGGTCATTCTGAAGAAACAAGTTGAGCATCACTCTCCATCCAGCATCCAGACTCTAAAAGAGGTCGTTCTTGAAGAAAGGAAAAGATGTTGTAATATGCCGCCAACTTGTTCATTCCATGCCTAAAATTTGAGAAATACCGCACTATATTTTTGTTATGTGTGCCCATTCAAACAGCACACCATAACAAATATTTTTATGTTTTAAATGTTTCTCAGGAGGAAGTGTCATGACTGACTGCAAAGTTTTTTTTAGCAATTTTAAAAGTGAGCCTGTCCAAAGTCTGTCCTCATAACCTTCTGTACTTTTGTTAGGACAGTGTTCATCTCTTGTTGCAATTGAAAATGGAGATCTTCCTGTATAGTGCAGACTGGAGTAATTATGGCAAACACAGCTGCTCAGCCCCCTCATAAACATAGGGAACTACCTAACACTTTCAGTTGCTGGAGGGTGCAGAACAGAGCATTTAAAAAAGATAAGATGCAAATTTTAAATATTTTTTTTTAACTATGCTACATAAATGGGAACATGTAACAAATATAAAGTAGGTATTATTCCATTTTGGATTTATAAGTGGAAATACACCTTAAGGCCTCATTTACACTTGCCCTGCATTCAGATCACTCTGCAGAGATCATTTGACAGGTGTTGAGGAGGCATCGCTTCCTCACCACCTGTTTTAACCTCCTAAATGCTGGATTACCACACCGCAACCTGCATTGTGAATGGTTGCGGGGCACTGGCAAAAGTACTTCAAAATTGAATGTTAAAAGCAGACGGTTTTTAGAGTTAATGGATTTTCCTAAACGAAAAACCACATTCACTGTAAAAAAATTCCTAAATTCCATTGTGCTCCTTCACGTATTCTCATCACTGTGATGGAAAACAAGTGTTTTGACTCCATTAATGATTAGAAAATTGAATGTTCTTAAAACACAAAAAAATTCACACAAAATTCTCTCTTCTGGACTTTAGAGTGGAAGGGTCCTTCTTCAGGTGCCCATGTCACTGCCTGGTGACATGAACACTTCCCATTGGCAGGGGGTTCTCACAAGGGCCTGAAGACTTCAGTGGCTGCATGGTTATGTTGAAAGGAGAGGTATAGACAAGACTGGTTGCTGGTGGGCCTGGACTGCAGCTGTGGAATTTTACTCCTGGAAAAGTGGAGACAAAAAAAAAAAGCCAAATCTGACACATTCCACGCAAAAGTCCAAAAATGAACTGGACAAAACTATTGGTACCCTCCAAAAATTGTAAGATATAATTGCATTTTGCTTAAAAACAAATTGAACAAGTGGACTACTTTGTTTAATTAGGTTCTCATTACCCAATTTTAAGCAGTGGCAACAATATGAGTAGAGGTTGTCAAGTCAATGGTGGGGTTTTTTTGGGGAAGTCTCTGGGTTGATGGTGGTGTTGGATAAGAAGGTCGCTGTTGGTGGTTGTGTCATATGGGGAGATCACGGTGTTGGTGGTGGGAATGTATGGAGGAGGTCTCTGAGGCAGTGGTGGGGTTATATGGGGAGATCTGTGGCTCAGTTGTGGTGTTAAATGAGGTCTCTGTTGATGGAATTGTATAGGGAAGTCCCTGGGTCAGAAGTGGTGTTATGAGGAGATTTTCTCCACCAGTCATTTTCTGCTGTATTTCCTGTCTCCACCAGTGTGAAGATGAGCTGTCCACACACATGAAGACTCACGCTGGGCATTTGACTGTGGAAGAGCTGGCTGGAGCTCTGGATAAGATGGGTCTCTGCACAGACAAAACACAGATTGAGTCTTTTATCCAACGCTCTGTAACTATAACTGGAAGAAACCTCATCACCCTCCGCAGCGCTGCCCGTATCCTGAAATGAAGTTGAGGGCAGTGTGATTTTCAGGAAATTCAAATCAAGCTGCCTCTTCCACTAAGAAAACAATGCCAAGTCCCTCACCGCGGATTGTGAAGAACATACAGTCAGGTCCATAAATATTGGGACATCGACACAATTCTAACATTTTTGGCTCTGTTCACCACCACAATGGATTTGAAATGAAACGAACAAGATGTGCTTTAACTGCAGACTGTCAGCTTTAATTTGAGGCTATTTACATCCAAATCAGGTGAACGGTGTAGGAATTACAACAGTTTGCATATGTGCCTCCCACTTGTTAAGGGGCCAAAAGTAATGGGACAGAATAATAATCATAAATCAAACTTTCACTTTTTAATACTTGATTGCAAATCCTTTGCAGTCAATTACAGCCTGAAGTCTGGAACGCATAGACATCACCAGACGCTGGGTTTCATCCCTGGTGATGCTCTGCCAAGCCTCTACTGCAACTGTCTTCAGTTCCTGCTTGTTCTTGGGGCATTTTCCCTTCAGTTTTGTCTTCAGCAAGTGAAATGCATGCTCAATCGGATTCAGGTCAGGTGATTGACTTGGCCATTGCAGAACATTCCACTTCTTTCCCTTAAAAAACTCTTTGGTTGCTTTTGCAGTATGCTTTGGGTCATTGTCCATCTGCACTGTGAAGCGGCGTCCAATGAGTTCGGAAGCATTTGGCTGAATATGAGCAGATAATATTGCCCGAAACACTTCAGAATTCATCCTGCTGCTTTTGTCAGCAGTCACATCATCAAAAAATACAAGAGAACCAGTTCCATTGGCAGCCATACATGACCACGCCATGACACTACCACCACCATGCTTCACTGATGAGGTGGTATGCTTAGGATCATGAGCAGTGCCTTTCCTTCTCCATACTCATCTCTTCCCATCACTCTGGTACAAGTTGATCTTGGTCTCATCTGTCCATAGGATGTTGTTCCAGAACTGTGAAGGCTTTTTTAGATGTCGTTTGGCAAACTCTAATCTGGCCTTCCTGTTTTTGAGGCTCACCAATGGTTTACATCTTGTGGTGAACCCTCTGTAATCACTCTGGTGAAGTCTTCTCTTGATTGTTGACTTTGACACACATACACCTACCTCCTGGAGAGTGTTCTTGATCTGGCCAACTGTTGTGAAGGGTGTTTTCTTCACCAGGGAAAGAATTCTTCAGCCATCCACCACAGTTGTTTTCTGTGGTCTTCTGGGTCTTTTGGTGTTGCTGAGGTCACAGATGCGTTCCTTCTTTTTAAGAATGTTCCAAACAGTTGTTTTGGCCACGCCTAATGTTTTTGCTATCTCTCTGATGGGTTTGTTTTGTTTTTTTCAGCCTAATGATGGCTTGCTTCACTGATAGTGACAACTCTTTGGATCTCATCTTGAGAGTTGACAGCAACAGATTCCAAATGCAAATAGCACACTTGAAATGAACTCTGGACCTTTTATCTGCTCATTGTAATTGGGATAATGAGGGAATAACACACACCTGGCCATGGAACAGCTGAGAAGCCAATTGTCCCATTACTTTTGGTCCCTTAACAAGTGGGAGGCACATATGCAAACTTGTAATTCCTACACCGTTCACCTGATTTGGATGTAAATACCCTCAAATTAAAGCTGACAGTCTGCAGTTAAAGCACATCTTGTTCGTTTCATTTCAAATCCATTGTGGTGGTGTATAGAGCCAAAAATGTTAGAATTGTGTCGATGTCCCAATATTTATGGACCTGACTGTAGATCATTGTCCAGTGTAATAAAACATGAGAGGCATCTTCAGGACAGTTTCTAAATATGTGAAGGGGTATGGAGTGGTTGAGGCATCAATGCCTGCAGCCTTAAAAGTCAATGTACGGGGGATGGGGGGGGCCTTTGTCATTATCTGTGATTTGTGAAGCCAATGTGCAGGGTGGGGGGCAGCATTTGTCGAGCCACTGCTGGGAAGGAAGTCAGTGCCTGCGGATTTTGGAGCCAGTGCTCAGAATGGGTGTCTGCAGAGTTTGGAGCCAATGCATGAGGGGGGTTAGCACCCATGGATTTTGGAGTCAGTTTTCAGGATGCAAAGGAAGGGGCAGTATCTGTGGATTATGGCGCTAATGTATGGATTGGGAGTCTGTGCCCATGCATTGTGGAGCCAATGTTCAGGGTGGTGAGCAGTGTCTGTGAAGCTCAAAGCAAATGTATAGGAAGTTGGGGGCAGTGGCTTTTGAATTACAGTATGACATGAACAATGTGCCACTCGCTGCTGTAAAGTTTCTTTAACATGGCTTCTCAGAGATTGCAGTGTACCAGTTTGAGCGCATTAAGCGGTGGAGCAAGAACTCAGAAGTCAGCCAACCAGACTCTGATCAAGGAAAGACAGGTATGAATATTGCCTTCCATGGCTTTCAATACCATTTCTACATTGCACCCAAATCTATCTCTCTACCGCTCAGCTCACTTAATCAATCTCCTCACACTTCACTAATTCACTGACAGACAGTATAAATGTCACACCACTTTCTCAAACTCATTCTATCCAAATCCGAGTTCATAAAATCAGGCAGCAGCTGCAGAATTGGGAACATTTTAAATGTTCCCAAAGGTGAACTTATCCTTTTAAGCTGTCCATAGATGGATTGAAAATTCAGCCAGTTCAGCAGGCTCTGGCCAAATTTCAATCCATTTATTGCCGTATCTAACGATCCACTTCTCATGAACGGGCTTGTTGGAAAATTTTGCTTCGATCAGCACATGCAGCCAATCGGCTGCAGCATTGATCAGTATATTCTGACAGCAGAGGAGTCCCACTTTCAGAATACAGTGACACAGCAGGGAGGATTCCTCCATCCACTTTAAATGCATGGATAGGGAAATTGGTTTTGTTTTTTGTTCAGCCAGTATGAGCCATATATGGGCAGCTTAAGGACTCCATTGCTTTTTGAGAGCTTGGATAATTTAATCTGACATTTATACTCGGTTTTATTTCCCAGATTATGGTGGGTGGGGGACAAGGAAGTTCATACTGCTGGGAGGGGATCTAATTGACCCTTTTGCTTCATCCTACATGACTGGACGGGAGGGGTCATTAAAGCAGAAGATTACAATGTAAAGGTAAAACTAGATTACAACAGACTGTCTGCACTCTGCTGAGGTCTTCATCCTGTGTGGTACCTAAACATCTTCCAGTGCCTGAAAGATGTGGCAGCACAGGACATGGGAAAAGAGACCTAGCTTACAGACTAATTTAGATTACAAACTCTCCCACTTTCAGCCTAAGCTTTGTTGTGCGGAGGATTGTGAGGTCAGATAATATCTGGGTGTTTTCTTGGAGTTAAGCCGGCCATATACAGTTTGAATCTCAGTCAGTTCAGCAGGGACTGGCCGAGTGTCAAACCATGTATGGCAGGTTGAATGTACCCAAGTTGATCAATCGATAAACTTGGGTACAACCAGCCTGTCGAATTTTACATGCAATTATTGCTAGCGACTATTAAAGCTATTAGCAGTAATTTACTGCGTTCTCGCGGCAAGGACTGCCCCCCCGCCCAGAGAACACAATGGCTCTGTGGGAGGAATTCCCCCATCAACACGGACTGCACAAGTGGCAGGTTTCTTCCCATATAATGACAAGTCTGGCCTTGTCATCAGTACTATTTATAAATCACAGTGCTGCGGGGTCTTTCCCGGTGGAAACAAGGTCACGATTCCTGTCAAAATGTATACATCATTCTGCAGAGGCCATCCTCTACGTGTAGATCTATCCAAAACATGCATCACAGGTGACACTTTACCTTCACAGGAATGACTGCCAATTTTTCTGACCTCCGTATCCTGCGCAATATACTCCATCTCACCAAGATCAGTTAGAGAGAAGTCGTCTCCAACCAAAATTGCTGCGCCAGCTGTGGAGTCCTCCAAAGAGGCAGGCAGATTGTAATGTGTTTGTCAGTATGATGTATGAGATTTTAGTCTCCAAATAAATTAGTCTTTACTCCTCAATCTGAGGTCCCATGTTTGGGAAGAGGAAAGTGCATTTCTCATCTGAAAATGTCAGGGTGTGAGTTCCGCTGCTACACCAACCATGGTAACTTAGACCTGAAACACAGTGAGGCAGCACAGGAAGAAAGAACTGGCAGCACTGAGGAGACCGAGAGAGGAATGTCATCAGAGGCAACAAGGATCTGAGGAGAAGGTAGGACAAATGTAGAACCAAAGCACCATCACCCTGGGGAGTGACAAACCTGGGAGAACATTTTGTATACAGAATGTCATCACTCTAATATCTCCTTCACAGTCACATTAGCTTCTGCACCAGAGGAGCTCTTATTTATTTATCTGTGACATATTCCACAGTGCTATACAGAGAATACTGAGCCAGCCACAGCTTTTGCACCAGAGAAGCTTCACTCTAATGTCCCCAACCCAGCCATACTATTATAATTATCCGTGTATATAGCTTTGAGATTATCCACAGTGCTGTACAGAGACCATAGAGCTTTGTTTAAACTCCGAAGTGTCTAGTTATATAGCTCTAACATATAGAGAGGCTATAAGCAGCCGAGCCAACAAGGAACACAGCGTGGGATGGGGAATGGTCTCCACTATATGGGAGTTCGAATATATGTGTGAATTTTGAGGCCTCTGGGTGGGATGATCAGACATTGAGCACAGCGTGGGATGGGGAACATTTTTTATTATCAGGGAGCTGGAATGTATTTGTCAGTTTTGGGGCTCCCGCAGTGCTCCTGAGGCCGCTGCGTAGTTAATTTGCTACATTTATGCTCTATCATCTTGTTTTGGATGCAGGTTTGCAGAAATAAAAAGTAGACTGCAGTAAGGTTGGTATACACTTTAGTTTATTACATTAAAAATTAGACCATCACAAACCTGGGCACTGCAGATCAAATTAATATATTGGAAAAATCCCTAATGAAAGACAACTTAAAATTCTGTGGTGCTTATGTGAAACGAAGGATACGCGATGCAGGGTTTTTGCACATGCAGTTCTCACTCCTGTATAGAGTATAACCAGTGATCTACCTGTACTCTGGATAGGACAAATCAATACAAAACAAACCCAGAACACGTTGGAAAAGAACCAGAAAAAAATGTCATTTGCAATGCACATATAAATCCACACCATCTGCAAGGTACAGTTCAATGCACACACTGAAGAAGAGGGCATGTCTCTTGAAACGCATTAGTATATGATGCTCAACAGAAAAGTGTTGAGCAGAGGACACATCAGAGCTCTGAGAAAGAGGGAATGGCCCCTTGCAACACTTCAGCAGATGATGATGATGGAGACCTGGGAGTTCTGAAGTGGATCCTCTGTTGCCGGTGTGAATGTATGTGTATTTCATGACAGTTTTGAGTTTATTTTTAGTAATGTGGTCTACATAGTTCTTGATGTCTGTGTGTCCTGTCAGAATGATCCGTAAATACAGAATAGGGGCGGCTAAAGTTACATTCACGTGTTAACTTTTAGTCCAATGAACTGTCAATTACAGATGGTGTTGTGGATTTATATGTGCATTGTAAATTACATTTGTTGCTGATTTTAAAAAAAAAAAAAAAAACTTTGATAGGGCCAACCGTACTGCACACTCTTATATCCCCACCCACTGTGTGAGACTCCATTTTTTATGCAAACAATATACAGTAACCATAAAAGACCTACAGGTAAGGCAAAAGAGGACTCAGTTTTGAAAACAGAAGCCATAGCTGTCAAGTACAAGATTACCTTGGTGTGATTTGGAGCAGAACAATATCCTCATTGGGGTGGAAGAGAGAGACCATCTTGGGTGGAAAAGGTCTTCTAAAGACTACCTTGTCCCTGTGCAAAACAACAAAAGGTTCTTCACGAAACAGCTGCCAGCTCAGAATCACACCTAACAGATGTGAAAGCCACCAGGAAGGCAAGCTTACTGGAGAGGTCATCCAAGGGAATATCTCCAATTGGCTTGAAGCAGGGTCTCTGAAGTACCAAGAGTACTAGGTTGAGATCTCAAGGCAACATGGGAGTCAGGATTGGGAGGATTTTAATGATCAACTTGCTGAAGAAAAATCTTTAAGAATTGTGACGTTTCTGGAAGAGAATCAATAAGGCATAAACCTGTGCTTTAAGCATATTCAGGGCCAGACACTGGTGAAGACATGATTGAAGAAAGGTCAAAATACAAACAGTACTTTCTCTGTTTCCTGTGTCCCTGTACCAGGCAAAGTAAACCTTCCATATACAATGGCAGATCTTATGGGAGGTAGATGGTCTTGCTCTTAGAGTGGAGACAACAGAATCCTAGATATCTCATCAGTCAGGACCTAGGTTTCTGCAGCCATGTCATTAAAGCCAGTAACTAAAAAGCAAGATGAAATAGGGAGCCTTGCACTAGCAAGTCTGGTCTGTTTGGAAGAGGCCAAGGCTCATGTGCCAGAAGTAAGAGTTTGGCTGGCATGGGCTAATTTGATAAGGATTACCTAAATCCCTTCTTCCTCTATCTTGCGAATCAGTCAAGGGATTTTTTTTTCCTATCAGAGGGAAGGCATATATTAGCTTGAATGGAGTCCCAGGAATCAGCAGGACATCTATTCTGAGAGCCAGAGAAACCCTGGCTTTGGCTACAAATGTGTTCAGTTGTTGTTGAACCTGTAGATCCACCAAGTCAAGGTGGATTTTTGTCTGGCTGGATAGATACATAGAAAGATCAGGCGAGTGAAGCCATTTGTTGCATGAGGGGAGGATGTGTAGTTAAAGGGACCTGAAGCATTATATGCACCTGAGAGGGAGCAGTGTCCTATTAGGACATTGCTAAGGGAACAACTGTCACCCTGAGAGGTGTTCTGAGTTTTCTGTAGGCGATCAACAGAACACATGCTATTCATTCATTTTGTCCCAGGTCCCTGTAGCTGCTGCCCTTTAAAAAAACAGCCACTCACCTGTCCCTTGAACTCATAGTGCCCTCCCCACAGCCCGTATCACCGGCTGTCCTGTGTTCCCGGCTCTGGCATCTTCAGTGTGGGCACCCAGCTGTGAGAGCTTGCGCAAGTAGCCCTTCGCTTTCTGAATGGTCCCCTAGTCTTCTGGGACCTGTCACATGTCCCAGAAGACTACAGGGAGCGGGTGACACAACTTCCACTTCCAATCGCCTAGGTGATCACAGCAGATGTGGGAGCGGGTACCTGTCAATTCCAGGTACCCGCTCCCCAAAGGTGCCAGTCCTTAATGGGGAACAGGGGACTAGTCTTGTGGAACTTCCCCTTTTGGGTGGAGCTCCACTTTAAGTGAGGGGATCCCTGGTAAGGTACTTATAGAATGGGTATGCAAGAAATTATGTTTTGCATATCCAGAGGCCGCTATAACCCAGGCCAAATTCCTGTGGCCATGTCTCTGTATTTCCCCTGCCTTCCGCCTGCCATATCTGTTGCAAAATGTCCATAGATTGTAGCGGAAGTGTGTCCTCATCCTCAAACTAAGTCTAAAGGGGGGGAAAAATGCCAAATTTTACTCTTAATTTCTCTGCCTACGAGCCTACATTGTGAACTCAGCACTGCTGATTTTGTATTAATAGCTGGGCCTGTTAGGGGTCCAGGCTTTGCCCATTACAGTGAGCATACCCCCAAAGGGGTCTGCAGGGTTTGGGAACCATAGAGATGGACCAAGGCCCTGGAAATTGTATAGCACCCTGTGGCTAGCTACACATGTTGAGCTTCATGCCAAGGTGAGAACCTAAGGCAGAATCCAGTGACCAAAACAAACATTACAGGCCGGCCCCACACAGTGAAGTTCAAGTGTGGTCCCCAATGTACAGCATTGAGGGTTACCAATCCAGAAACTGTTAGATCTGAAACAGATGTGTCAGAAGAAAAAATGGTTAAAATGAAAAAATGGAGAATAGGTCCATCACATGAGGACACTAGCAAAATACTGGAGTCTCACAGAATGGGTGCACTTATATTAGCATGCAGTAAGTGCCACTCTAACAAAGTATCCTGTATATAAACCATAGTCTATGAATAAAAGTCTAGTGTACTGTATGGTACAGTTATATGAACATTTAAATTGACTGTGCTCCAGTTGAGACAAAAATTGTCTCAGCCACTTTTTATGGTGTACAGCCATGTACAAGGTAATTCAGAATTTTCTACCATGTACAAGGTAATTCAGAATTTTCTACCACTATCGCTGAAGATAACCTCTATTTATAGATTTTCTCATCAAGTACTCAAGTTTGTGACAGGTACACATTAAAGTCATGAAATAAGAGACTGCTAAGGACTGTCCTCCATAAAGATGGTGTTTGCTGCAGAAGGGTCACTGAAGACTGTGGATTCCCATTCTTGTGTTACAGGTGGGAAGGGAGAGATGGACAAGTGACACTGAATTTTGCTCAGTGTAACAATAATCAGCTACAGTAATGACAACATAGTATAAACTAGAGGAAAAAATAAATACAGTAACTGGGAACCCAGCAGAGTCCCTCTCTAGTTATCAGTTATATATACACAGAATTCTTTGTAAATAGTGCACCATCTTACACTGTGCACACTACATATATCCCATGTTGCTTTTGGTTTCCCATCTTTTCTTGGCCTCAAACCTAAAAATAAGAAAAACAGAAAGTGAAGACCATATAGGTACACATAATATCAACATACAGAAAGACACAGGGGAGGGTAATTCTAACTACATTTTGAATGAATTGGAGGGGAGGGGTCACATTCAATCCACATGCGGTGTTTTTGTGTCCTCACCCCCAGGGCAGGTTCTTCTGCTTTTTCTTTGCTCCTTCCTGAGAGGATGCCTGCTCTTCTCTGGCTTTTATGTACTTGTGACAAGAAGCGGCTTTGGTGATCTTCACAGCCAGCTGGAAAGGAAAGTCACACAATGAGCAAATACCAGAAACAGACACTGGTCACAGAGTATAAAAAAAATATCAGACCACAGATTAATCAAGAAAAATACTGGGAATTCAACAGACCGGTTTATACACTACATTGCCAAAAGTATTGGGACACCTGCCTTTAAATGCACATGAAATTAAATCGCATCCCTATCTTAGTCCGTAGGGTTCAATATAAAGTTGACCCACCTTTTGTAGCTATAACAGCTTCACCTCTTCTGGGAAGGCTGTTTAGGAGTGTGTCTGGAAATATTGGACCATTCTTCCAGAAGAGCATTTGTGAGGTCAGGAACTGTCAGACGAGAAGGCCTGGCTCGCAGTCTCCACTCTAATTCATCCCAAAGGTGTTCTAATCGGGTTGAGGTCAGGACTCTGTGCAGGCCAGTCAAGTTCCTCCACCCCAAACTCACTCATCCATGTCTTTGTGGACCCTGCTTTGTGCACTGGTGTGCAGTCATGTTGGAACAGGAAGGGGCCATCCCCAAACTGTTCCTACAAAGTTGGAAGCATGAAATTGTCCAAAATGTCTTGATATGCTGACGCCTTAAGGAGTTCCCTTCATTGGAAAAAGGGGCCAAGCCCAACACCTGAAAAACAACCCCACACCATAATCCCCCCTCCACCAAACTTTACACTTGGCACAATGCAGTCAGGCAAGTACCGTTCTACTGGCAACCGCCAAACTCAGACACGTCCATCAGATTGCCAGACAGAACAGTGTGATTCGTCTCTCCAGAGAACACAACTCCACTGCTCTAGAGTCCAGTGATGTAAAGCTTGGATGCAGCTGCTCGGCCATGGAAACCCATTCCATGAAGCTCCCTATGCACTGTTGTGCTAATCTGAAGGCCACACGAAGTTTGGAGGTCTTTAACTATTGACTCTGCAGACAGTTGGCAACTGCTGCGTACTGTGCGCTTCAGCATGCGCTGACCCCGCTCTGTCATTTTATGTGGCCTACCACTTCGTGGCCAAGTTGCTGTTTTTCCCAATTGCTTCTACTTTGTTATAATCCCACTAACAGTTGGCTGTGGAATATTTAGTAGCCAGGAAATTTCACGGATGGACTTACTGCACAGGTGGCAACCTATCACGGTACCACGCTTGGAGTCACTGAGCTCCTGAGAGCGACCCATTCTTTCACAAATGTTTGTAGAAGCAGCCTGCATGCCTAGCTGCTTGACTTTATACACTTGTGGCCATGGAGGTGATTAGAACACCTGAATCCCATGATTTGGAGGAGTGTTCCAATACGTTTGGCAATATATAGTGTATTTGACATCTGTAGAAAACACAAATACATATCTTATTCCAAAACACGGGTATTTGTGGTAGCAAACTCTTCTGTAAAAACCCATTGATAGGCAGGGTTTTTATAACAGAAGAGACCCTAGAGGTCTCTTTTATTATAAATGTCCTCCCTGCCTGTCAGTAGGTAATGCGATCTGAGCCGTGCATGCACAGCTCAGACCTCATTTATGGCCCACTGTGTTCCGCAGCAAACTAGTGCATACTGGTTCGGAGGGGCACATTTTTATAGCTTCTTAATGAGACTTCACTACCACTTTAAATTTCTCCTCAATCTGTGATATAGGCAGTAGATGTACTTTTTGAACTCCACGCTGAACAAAACTACAGGCCAAAGGCAAGACACTTTTTTTTTTAGTTTTGTGCAGAGGGATTAGAATGCCTGCCAGTTTTTATTGCTGTCTGTGTTCCCATTAGGGAGATTCACCCTCTCTATTTATCCTATTTACTATCATCATTGAAAGTCAGAAAATCCCAGATTTTGGGTTGTCCCCAGAAAAGTAATAGAGGGGAAATCTTCTAATGGGGACACTAGTTCTGGTGACCTGGGGGTCCCCCAAGGAATTCCCTAATTTGCAGGGATTTCCTCTCACTTCCTGTTTGGCTATGGGACAGGAAGTGAGAGTAAATCTCCCCAATGGTGCACAGTGGAAAAAAAATTACGGGATATAACACTCCCTTGCTCTATCCAAAATGAATAAAAAGTTTTGCCTATAGTTCTACTTTAAGGCTCCCTCAAATATTGATGGCCCAGTTCACTATTATTTCTATTAACTCTTAACCACTTGCCCTCCAGAGAAATTACCCCCCTTCTTGACCAGGCCATTTTTTGCATTATGGCTCTGCATTACTTTAACTGACAACTGTGCAACGCTGCACCCAAATAAAATTTACCTTTTTTCCCCACAAATAGAGCTTTCTTTTGCTTGTATTTGATCGCCTGTGTGTTTTTTTATTTTTTGTGCTATAAACAAAAAAAGACCGACAATTTTGAGAATAAAACCCAATATTTTTGTCTTTTTGTTATAAAACATATCCAATAAAAAAAATATAATTTTGTCATAAATTTAGGGCAAAATGTAATCGGCTACATGGCTTTGCCAAAAAAATCCCAATACATGTAAATTAATTGGTTTACATGAAAGTTATAGCGTTTACAAAAGGGCAGTATATATATACTGGAATTTTTTTTTCGTTTTCTAGTAATGGCGGCGATCAGCGACTTATAGCAGAACTGCAGCGGGCATTCTGGCACTGGGGGAAACTGACTTGGTGTCACTGACATCCCCAGTGACACCAACACAGTGATCAGTGCTAATAAAAAGTACTGACACTACTAATGACACTGGGCAGGAAGGGGTTAACATCTGGGGCGATCAAAGGGTTAACTGTGTGCTGTGTATTTTAATATGGGGCTGTGTCTGCTTTCTACTGTAAGCACACTGCTTTGTATGGCTCTGTTAACAAAAAGTCACTCAAACCAACAATAATAAAGTGGTCATAAATAGTGACAGAATAAGAATATAAAGTGACAGTGTATCAATCGATAAAGTGACAAAATACAAACAGAATAATATAGCAATTCCCCCACAAATGAACATAAATGTATAAATTTACTAAATGAATGAAATAGTAAACCCAATAATAGAAACTTGACAGCCCTCTTCTTTTCCTGAGAAATTCACGTGGGTGTGACGCAACGCGTCGAAACAGAGGCTGGTGACGTCATTTCCGGTCTGGATCGTAGGACCGTATGTGAGAATGTCTGCAACACTGACATGCTGTTTTAGAGTTTGCGGACACGTTTACTTTTGTAAGTGTGTTTGCGTATGTTTAGTTTTTATTTAATAAATTATAGTATTATCAGAGGCTTCTCTCTTTTCTTGAGTGTATACCTCATCCTGGATCGCTGAAGTCCTAAATGGGACAAGGTGAGGGCACAATTCATGTGGTGAAGCTGCACGAGGTGGATTGGACCCATGGGGGTTCACTGTGTCCCAGGAATATAGAGTTCACTGTGAGTTGGGAATATACAGTTTTTACTCAAAATTGGACTATGATTGGACTTTCTTACACTGATAAATTGTGTGCACATGATTTATGTTGTCATACATTTATCTAATTTAAATTTGTTTATTTATTGGGTATTCTATTATTGCACTTTATATAATTTGAGGATTAGCAGGATTGTCAGGTTTTTATTATTCGGGTTACTATTTCATTCATTTAGTAAATTTATACATTTATGCACATTTTTATCACAGTTGTGGGGGAATTGTTATACTACTGAGTTTGTATTCCGGCACTTTGTTGAGTAATGCAATATCACTTTGTATTCTTAGGCTGTCACTATTTATGACCACTTTATTATTGTTGGTTTTGGAGGGACTTTTTGTTAATAGTTAATGTGATAAAAAGGGTAGCACACTTTTCCATTTATTATTTGTTACTTTGTGAGTGTGAACACTTTTTGGTGTCTGCTGCAGCCCTTATTACAGTCATTTTTAGTGATTAGTAGTTGGCAGTGCACTTGAAAATTTCTTTGGATAATTTCTTTGTCACGCAGTATTTGCGCAGCAGATTTTCAAATGCTATTTTTTTTTTTAAAATACACTACATAAAATACAATACATAACCCAATTTATTTGGTAAAATATAAAAGATGATGTTACGATGAGTAAATAGATACCAAAAATTGCAGACACCTGTGCAACGGGGACAAATGACGAATCCATAGGTGACACTTTTAAAGCCTTTACAGGTTACCACTTTAGATTTACAGAGGTTGTATAGTGCTAGAATTACTGCGCATTACCTGACATTCACGGTGATACCACATGTATGGGACAAATCGCTGCTTGTGCGCGTTCGCCTTTGAGCACAAGCAAGGAGGGGCGGGAGCACTTTACATTTTCAGACTTTTTTTTACACTGTCACTTAATTCTTAGTTTTGTTTTTACACTATCCCTTGTGACAGCCATAGGCATGTGACAAGTACTTTTTATGGAGAAATCTGAGGTCATTAAGACCCCAGATCCCTCCTCTGCCCTTAAAAGCATTTGATCACACCAAGATTGGTGTGATCAAAGGCTTTTTTTTTATTAAAAAAGGTCATCGTTTATATCTGGGTAAACCAGAAGTCAACACTTCTAGTTCCCTGTATCAGAGCCAAAACGGAGTGGTTTCAGTGCTTAGCTGTATGATCAGCTAGCAGAAGCACTGGCTCGTCGATCAGGAGTCCTGTTGGGATTGGACAGCCAGTTAAAGCCATGGAAGGTAATGGGGAAGACATCCAATGGCATCAAGTGGATAATCTTAAAGTTTGGGACTGTGTCCATCATTTTATGAACTACATGTCCCCTTCATTTGCTCTTGGATGTTTTGTTAGGTTGCGCATTTTTCCCTGGCCTACCAGAACGCCATACAGCAGTGGAAGAACAGGAATTGTCTCAGGCCACACATAAAAAACACTAACAATAGTGAACAGATAGCGAATGAGCAGAAAAAAAGTCAGGTAGATCACGTTGGCGAAAATAAAACTTTGTTTTGTTTTTTTAAATACTAAAGCAGGCAACATAAAACAAATGCGATGTGTGTTCACTAAGTGTATACTCATTTTTACAAGAAAATGAGTCAACATTTTTAAGTTTATAATTCGTGTTGGGCCATATTCATAGCAGTCTTGGTCCGCAGGTTGCATGAGCCTGTTGCACAGCTTTCATAATGCCCATTTTCTAATGACAAATCCTCTGAATACCTACAAGAGATAGCCTCACCACAGACATTATTTATCATCACTTCTTAGGAGGTAGCCTTGGCTACAGGCGAAAATAGTAAACTGGGTTCCTCCATATAGCCCAGAATCCCTCCAGGGTGCGCTAAGCAAAATACAGTAGCATACAATTGGTGGTCTTCCAAAGGCAGAGAGATTCTGGATACAAGCACTTCATTTGATAAGGAGGATTGGATCAGAATGTACATAAAGATCCTTGGGAGGAACCACTGCACAAATCTATTCCTTCACTTTACAAAGAAGAACAACTAACCACCTTTATATAAATGAAAATTAAAAAATTGTGAGAGGATGAAAACCCAAAATTTAACCCACAGTGACAAGCACAGTAAGGAATGAGAAAATGACCACCAGCCATCCTTCAGGAACCTGTACATTTCTAAAGGCACTCCCTTTGGCTATCTTGTATAGGTCCAGAGGGCACAGATATTTCAACATTATCCCTCCAATACAAGCATTAGCCCACCTATCAAAGACCCTGTCTAAACACTTCTCGGCCTTTTGGCCAAGAAGTATATTATCTGTTCTTAGCAATTTTCAGGAACAGAATGCCGATGCCTCTTGTTGTGTACGGGCAGCGGTTAGGAATTCCCAATGTAATAAGGTGGGTACAGTGGAAGGGACCTTTTTCCTCCTGGGTTGATTCTGGCCTGCTTGTCCCTGGTTGAAAGCAGGACTCTCCCTAAGGCTGCATTCACACTTGAGCGATTTGGAGCTTGAAGCTCAATGCTCCAAAAACGCTCAAACTTAAAAAATCAGTTGTTCTCTGTGGTGCCTGTTCACACCTGATTGTGTAAACAGGCACCATAGAGACTCACATATAAAAAGGTGCAGCGCTTATCTATTAAAACATGCAAGATATCAAAAATGCAAGAGTGTATCCCTGCAAAACGCAGGCAGGGTATAGTTATTATACTGCCCCTTATAGTCTCAAATAACACACAGATGTATAGTTCACAATCTCCCAGTGGGTAGGGTGAGGTGAAAGATCAGATGGATCTCTATTGACACACGGTGATAGCCAAAAAGGTGATGTATGGTGATATCCAAAACTGGTAAAAGATTGTGCACTCACCAGATGCACAACCAATATGCGCATGTAAGAGATAACCCCTCTCAAGGTATGGTTCCAAGACTCATCAAAGGCAAGGTCTGGTCAAACTTTACGATGTGGACCCTCAGCTGTCATGCATGGCTCTGTCCCCTATAGCTCGAGGTGATCGACCCCGCCCCCTTCAACCTGCGCGACCCGGAAGAGCTAGTGTGAAGCCGACAAGCGTATACCGGGGCTGAGTTAAAGCTCGTGTGGGTCAGCACTGTGGGAGGAGGGCATTGTGGAGGAAAAAAACATCCCTGAATTTACTGCCTTAAAGGATTTCTGGAAAAAAGTTGAAAGGGCTCTCTGGTGAGCTTCCAATTACCTGCAGAGTAAAGAGCTATAGGGGACAGAGCCATGCATGACAGCTGAGGGTCCACATCGTAAAGTTTGACCAGACCTTGCCTTTGATGAGTCTTGGAACCATACCTTGAGAGGGGTTATCTCTTACATGCGCATATTGGTTGTGCATCTGGTGAGTGCACAATCTTTTACCAGTTTTGGATATCACCATACATCACCTTTTTGGCTATCACCGTGTGTCAATAGAGATCCATCTGATCTTTCACCTCACCCTACCCACTGGGAGATTGTGAACTATACATCTGTGTGTTATTTGAGACTATAAGGGGCAGTATAATAACTATACCCTGCCTGCGTTTTGCAGGGATACTCTTGCATTTTTGATATCTTGCATGTTTTAATAGATAAGCGCTGCACCTTTTTATATGTGAGTTTCTGGAGGTTTTTTTTTTGGTACCTTTTGTGTTCAGCAGCTTTGTTATCTTTAGCGCTCACTTATACCTATATTTAAGGCACCATAGAGAACAATTGATTTTTTTGAGCATTTTTGGAGCTTCAAGCTACAAGTCGCTTAAGTGTGAATGCATTAATAAAAGTATTAATGCATTTCTGATAGGAATGTGGCCACATTTGTCTGGCCAGGGGCTGGAAAGTGCAAGGAGCTCCTGCTGATGTGGCCCGTGAGAGTGGCATCCCAGGGCTGCCAGAAAAAATACTTTGGCAGGGGTACACTATTGAGTTTTTCACTGGTACTAGGTCAGGCCACTTTATGCTTTTGCGCAAGTCTTTTGGGCAGGCCTTTTGGCTAGTCCGGGGTAAATGTTTATAATTCCTGGAAGACCTGCCTTGTTATTGCATGCAGCGCTTTTTTTCAATAATTATATTGGGCACTTGCACTGCACATGTGTTTTATTGTTTCTGCACATCGGCTGAGGGTCATTGGGTCTGCCCTGATGTCGTGGGGGGGGGGGAAATCTGTGGCCTTTGGGTGTTTTCCTCTCCCCATCTGGGGAGGGGGGGGGGGTTTCTTCAGAATCACCCCTCACCAAATACTTGAGTGCTGGCTTCAGCTGGTCCCTAGGGAATGGGGTGCAGCTGGTCCCTATGGAGTGGGGTGCACATGGCCTGATCCTTGTTACCTTGCCCATTTAAGAGCCTTGCGCCCCAGTGTTTTCAGGGTTTGAGGTCCTTCCTCTTTGGAGGTTTGGCCATTTCTATACCCTTGTGCATGTCTTTTCTGTACTGAGATTTCACAGTTCACTTCTTATTTTCAAAGGGTTTGACAAGCACTGCACTACGAAGTTCTGAAAAAACTCACTTTCCTTCTCTACCTTTCTTGTACTCTTTACTTCAACTTATTTCACCACTAACCAGCAGTTCTGGTCAGTTATCGGAGTACATTAACATGGAATGCCAATAACTCACCTGCCATCAGACCCATCTGATTTTAATATCCTCATCAGCCAACGCAATGTGTCAATACCTTGTAGTGCCACCCCTGTACCCTATGAGTACTTTTAATTCATAAAAAAAAGCTATTATCCCTTTACTTTGCTTACTATACAAGATGTAATGATTTTTGTAGGTTTCATGTTTAACATTTAAAAGCAATAAAACTCTTGTGAAAAAAATGATCTATGGAAATTTGTGTAGTTAGGTTCACTTACAGCCAGATTCTTATCACGTATGCATCTTCTGTGATCTACAAATTCTTTAAAAGAATCAATTTAGGGAAGACTGCCAGTCACTTGATGCAAAGTTTTCAGAAGAGAATTGGCACAAATTGTTGGATTCTAACTTGAATAGTTGTCTGTTTCTCTCCTGAAGCTGGGGGAGACCCGGAAGCCGCACAAGCAGTGGAGCCAGGCCCAGCCATGCAGCGTTTATTTGTTAATGGATGAGACACAAATAAAGGGAAAATAGAGGAAAAATCACCATGTTGTTTGTCCCAAGTGCAGCAGCCCAAATAGTGAATGGCGAGTGAAAGGAACAGACCGCTTCCCCTCCAGGGCTCGCACACTGCGGTCACATTACCTTTTCACCGGGAGAAAGGAAGCCGCAGCGTCTGGATATATCTACGCTCTCACAGAGCAGAGAGATACAAAGCATTATACAACCAAATTCTTTTGTAGAAAATCCTCAGCACTTTTCACACAGAACATCCAGTATTTTGCTGCATTTTAATTAAGGTGTCTAAACATTATCGCAGAGAGCTGGAAATTGGTCCGAGGCTGCGGAGAAGAAAACTAAGCTCTAAAGGCTTTTTATCACTATATTTCAGGAACCAAGGGTGTAAAATGTTCTAATTTGGGCTATATTAAAAGCCATAAAAGGTCTTTCAAAAAGATTAATGGTACTTTGCTTGGATATAAGATAAGGGCTTTAGCTGGTTTCAGAAGCTGGGCCTGGCTGTTCCCTCGAGGCGATCATCTTTACAGCCACTTAGAAGATTTGTGAAAGCAGCCGCGTAACCTCCAGCCAATACACAGCCGCGATGGAGAGTTTTCCTCTCTCTCCTTCTTTAAATTCCTTTCAATTTTACAGGTTTAAAGTGTGTAAATCATCTCGGACAGACACAATGGGTGCCGCTTGTAACATATCACGCTGCCACCTCCCCTTTCACATCCTGGGAAAATACACACACGGGATGTCACAGAAGATGTGTGACACTTCAATGGGTCCTGGCTTGTCAATTATGCTTCAAAAATTACAAAATATGAAAAGCAAACAAGAAGCATTTTGGGGGAAAGTAAAGCTTGTTCGCACCCTGTTCAGTCGCTCAGCGACAGAGGCGATTAAACATTACAAACACACAGCATGTAAGGGGACCAAGAGACCACATGCCCATTAAAACACCTTCTGATGATCTACTGGGGCAGCCCAGACATTTTCGGGCTCCTGGAATACACATCCAAAACTCCATTCTCAGATACAGCGGGTATGTGCCTTCAAAATGAAGACATTCCTATTTTATTTTTATCAATATGTTTATTATGTCGACAGTTTCTGATTGTCTTAACTTGAGCTCAACATTAGTGTCAGCCGCGTTACCTTGGAGACGGCAAAGATCAAAGCGACAAAAAAAAAAAAAAAAAAAAAGCTCTCAATTGTCTGATTAATCAAGTCAGCAAACAGCTTATTCCTTTTAGGCTGCACGCACGTATGAAAATGAGATTCCGGGAGCGCGGCTTTGTGCAGATTTGTTCATTCTTATCAGAACAAAGCCAGAGGCAGCCTATTTCACGGATCATTGGCACTGTCAGGCCCGGTGCACAGAATGGGTGACAGCCCCTTATTCTGAGGCTTGAGTAAAATTAGCAAAAAAGTCGGCACAAATTACCCCCTCATCTTTTTAGTAATATGACATTATTCATTTATTTTTTTTAATTTTTTTTATCCAATTTTCAATTTTTGTCACACTTCTGCTAAACTCCCCCCCCCCCCAAAAAACAAAATCCCCCACTATTCTAAAACACCCACCAGCCCTCTACAATACAGCCTAAAACCCAGGGTGTGTGGGAGGAACTGAGCGGCCTTCAGAGAGAAGAGAACAGTCAGCACCCATCATCAAGAAAGTCTCAAGAGGGTAGTCAGCACACATCTTCCAGAGAGGCATAAAAAGTCGGTTAGCACCCGCCCTTCAGAGAGTCACAAGAGGCTAGTCAGCAGCCTCCCTCCAGAAAGGCTGTAGAGGGCAGTCAATACCCATCCTCCTAGGGGGCAGTCAATACTCATCCTCCATGGAGGTAGTGGGGGGCAGTCAATACCCATCCTCCAGGGGGGCAGTCAACACCCATCCTCCAGGGAGGCAGAAGAGGGCAGTCATCACCTATCCTCCAGGGAGGCAGTAGAGGGCAGTCAGCACCCATCCTATGGAAGGCAGAAGTAAACAGTCAGCACCCTTCCTCAAAAAATATAAACCAGGACTATCAGCACCCATCAGTCAGAGAGTTAGAAGAGGGCAATCTGCATCCATTTGCCAGAAATGCAGAAGAGGACAGTTAGCACTCATCCTCTAAAGGAAGCAAAAAAAAAAAATCAACACCCATCCCCCAGAAAATACAAGAGAAGGCAATCAATACATATCCTCCAGGACAGGGTAGGTAGCACTCATCCTTCAGACAGGCATAAAAGGGCAGTCAGAACACATCCTCCAAAGAAACAGAAGAGGATACCCAGTGTCTATCTTTCAGATAAATAGAAAAAGGCAGTGGCCGCCACCTCCCCCCATCCTCCCAAAAGACACTTGGCCCCCATCATTCAGAAAAACAGAAGAGGGCGTTCAGCACCAATTTTCCAGATAATCAGAGGAAGAAAGGTAGTTCCTATCCTCCAGATTCAGAAGAGAGCAGCTTAGACTCATCCTCCAGATCAGTGGTCTCCAAACTGTGGCCCTTTGCTCGCCTTTATCCGGCCCTTGGGACACCATTCCATCTACTGACTCCAACAGGGCATTATTCTTCCAACTGATACAAATGCTGGGGCACTATTCCTCCCACTGATAGGAAGGATGGGGCACCATTCCTCCCACTGGTACAAGGGGCGGGGCACCATTCCTCCCACTGGTACAAGGGGCGGGGCACCATTCCCCCCACTGGTACAAGGGGCGGGGCACCATTCCCCCACTGGTACAAGGGGCGGGGCACCATTCCCCCACTGGTACAAGGGGCGGGGCACCATTCCCCCCACTGGTACAAGGGGCGGGGCACCATTCCCCCCACTGGTACAAGGGGCGGGGCACCATTCCCCCCACTGGTACAAGGGGCGGGGCACCATTCCCCCCACTGGTACAAGGGGCGGGGGCACCATTCCATCAGAAGAGGAAAGTCACCACGCATCCTCAAGGAAGGCAGTAGAGGGCAGTCAGCACCATCCTCCAGGGAGGCTGAAACGGGCCGTCAGCAACAATCCCCTAGACCAGCGGCTCTCAACTTGCGGGTCGCGACCCCTTTGGGGGTCGAACGACCATTTCACAGGGGTCACCTCAGACCATCGGAAAACACATATTTCCGATGATCTTAGGAACCGAGACACCGCTCCTCTATCCGTCTCCAGGCAGGTCCGCCCACATGCAGATACGCCCACATTTTCCTGGACCGCGACGGGTGGGTGGGATGACATGCCGCCCTTCATCTGTCCACACCCTGGGATTACTCAACAGCTCCGCCTCCTCACCAGTGATTGGCCACCGGAACTGTAGCTCAGGAGAGGCACACAGGCGGCCAATCACCGACGAGGAGGTGGAGCTTGGAGAGGAGGAGCCAAGCAGCAGCGCAAAGATCAAAGAAGATCGAGTGAGGGAGTTGCCTGAGTGAGCGAAGAGGAGTGCGGCTGGAGAAGGAAGACAGCTGACCGGTAAGTGTCTGTACCATGCAGATGGTGCTGCTGCAGCCAGGTATGCTGGCTGTAGATGGGAGAGGGAGGGAGCGAGCCCAGGCTGGAGCAGGGGTCAGCAAGGTCAGTATCATTGGTGTCAGTGGGAGGAATAGTGCCTCATCATTGGTGTCACTAATACCAATGATTGGGCACTATTTCCCCCCCACTGACACCGATGGGGCACTACTCCCACTGACACCAACGATGGGGCACTATTCCCCCCCCCACTGACACCAACGATGGGGCACTATCCCCCCCCCACTGACACCAACGATGGGGCACTATTCCTCCCCCCACTGACACCAACGATGGGGCACTATTCCTCCCCCCACTGACACCAACGATGGGGCACTATTCCTCCCCCCACTGACACCAACGATGGGGCATTATTCCTCCCCCCACTGACACCAACGATGGGGCACTATTCCTCCCCCCACTGACACCAACGATGGGGCACTATCCCCCCCCCCACTGACACCAACGAAGGGGCACTATGCCCCCCCCACTGACACCAACGATGGGGCACTATTCCCCCCCCCCCCCACTAACACCAACGATGGGGCACTATCCCCCCCCACTGACACCAACGATGGGGCACTATTCCTCCCCCCACTGACATCAACGATGGGGCACTATCCCCCCCCCCCCACTGACACCAACGAAGGGGCACTATTCCCCCCCCCACTGACACCCAACGATGGGGCACTATTCCTCCCACACTGACACCAACGATGGGGCACTATTCCTCCCACACTGACTCCAACGATGGGGCACTATTCCTCCCACACTGACACCAACGATGGGGCACTATTCCTCCCACACTGACACCAACGATAAGGCACTATTCCTCTCACTGACACCAACGATGGGGCACTATTCCTCCCACTGACACCAACGATGGGGCACTATTCCTCCCACTGATACCAACAATGGGGCACTATTCCTCCCCGATACCAATGATGAAGCACTATTCCTCCTACTTACACCAACGATGTGGCACTATTCCCCCTCCCCCCCGACACCAACGATGGGGCACTATTCCCCCCCCCCACACACACACTGACACCAACGATGGGGCACTATTCGTCCCCCCACACACACAGACACCAACGACGGGGCACTATTCGTCCCCCCACTGACACCAACGATGGGGCACTATTCGTCCCTCCACTGACACCAACGATGGGGCACTATTCCTCCCCCCACTGACACCAACGATGGGGCACTATTCCTCCCCCCACTGACACCAACGATGGGACACTTCCCCCCCCACTGACACCGATGGGGCACTATTCCCCCCCCCACTGACACCAACGATGGGGCACTATTCCCCCCCCCCCACTGACACCAACTATGGGACACTATTCCCCCCCCCCACTGACACTAACGATGGGACACTATTCCCCCCCACAGACACCATCGATGGGGCACTATTCCCCCCCCTCCCACTGACACCAACGATGGGGCACTATTCCTCCCACACTGACACCAACGATGGGGCACTATTCCTCCCACTGACACCAATGATGGGGCACTATTCCTCCCACTGACACCAATGATGCGGTACCACTCCTCCCACTGCAAAAATTACAGTTATGAAGTAGCAACGAAAATAATTTTATGGTTGGGGGTCACCGCAACATGAGGAACTGTATTAAAGGGTCGCGGCATTAGGAAGGTTGAGAACCACTGCTCTAGACAGATAAAGGGTGGAGTCTGCCCCTATCCTGCAGGGTTAAAACAGGGCAGTCAAAACCCATCCTACAGGATAAGGAAAGAGGCAGTTAGAAGAGGGCATTCAACATCTTCCAGAAAACCAGAAAAAGGGCAGTTGGCACTCTGGCAAAAGGCAGTAAGCACCCATCTTCTGTCAGATGAGGGCACTTAGCACCCAATCACCAAAGATTCAAAAGAGGGCAGACAGCATCCATTCTCCAGAGAGGTGGAAGAGGGCAGTCAGTGCACACTTTTCAGAAAGGCTGCAGAGGGCAGGTAATGCCCACCATCCAGAGATGTAGAAGGCAGTAATCAATGCCATCCTCAGGCTGAAGAATGCAGTCAACGCCTACCTTTCAGAAAGGCAGGAGAGGGCAATCTGTGCCCATCCACCAGAGAGACAGAAGAGGGTAGTCAGTGCCCACCCTCCAGAGTGGTAGGAGAGGGCGGTCTGCACCTACCCTTCAGACAGGCAGAACACAGTCAGCACCTATCTTCTCGAGAGTCAGAGAATGGCACTCAGCACCAATCTTTCAGAGTCAAATGAGGGTAATCAGCCACCAATCCTTCACAGAGACAAAAGAGGGCAGTCAGCAGCCATCTTCCAGGAAGTCAGAAGAGGTTAGTCCATACATCCTTCAAATAGAAGAGAGCAGTTGGCTACCGCTTTCCAATGAGGCAGAAAGATGGCAGCCAGCACACATCCTCTAGAGAGAAAGGGAGGACAGTTGACCCAACTCCTCCAGAGAGGCAGAAAAGAGCAGTCAGCCCTCACTATTCAGAAAGGCAGAAAAGAGCAGTCAGCACCCATTCTCCAGAACGGCAGAAGAGGGCAATCAGTGTCCATCCTAGAGATCAGAAGAGGGCAGTCAGCAAAAATGCTTCAGAGAGACAGAAGAGGACAGACAGCACCCCTACTCCAGAGAAACAGGAGGATAATCAGCATCCATTCTGCAGAGAGAGGACAGTTGGTGCCCACCCACCAGGGAGGTAGAGGTGGGCAATCAGTTATTGCTGCACATGCTTGGGAAGCTCAGGTGAGGGCAATCAGTGCCCACCCTCCACAGAGGCAAAAGAGGGCGGTCAGCACCCATTCTCCAGAAAGAGAACAAAGGGCAGTCAGTGCCCACTCTTCAAAGGAGGTAGAAGTGGACAGTGCCCACTCTCCTGAAAAGCAGAGAGGGCAGTCACTGCCCAAACTCCAGAAAGGTAGAATTGTGCAGCAAGTGCTCACTCAGTCAGCTTCCATCTTTTAGAGTCAGAAAAGGGCTAACAAGACTATCCTCTAGAAAGACTGAAAAGGGCAGTCAATGCCCATCCCACAGAAAGTCAGAAAAAGAACAATCAGAATCCATCCTTCAGACATGCAGAATTGAGAGTCAGCACCCATCCTCCATAGAGTCGAAAGAAGGCAGCACCCAACCTCTAGAGAGGCAGAAAAAGAGCCCAACTCTCCATCACTTTCAAAAAGAAAATGATCATTTGGAGTGCACACAAACTATTCACCATCTTTGTTTGAAAAAGATGAGCAGAAAAATTACTTCTACACTTTATAGATCAGTAAAGAATTCCTTTGGTGAGCCAACACGGATCGTACCAATCTGGGAAGTGCCCGCCACTACGGACGCATCTTCACACAACCTCCAGATCCACGCGTGTGCTTCGCTCGTCTCTCAATCATTCCACAAGAGTTTGGAGCACAATAACTGTGATGTTTTCAGCAATTTCTTTATCTCTCTTCTTCTAAGTAAGAAAGCTTATTAACACGCTTTGAACTTAAAATCACATTTACAATAATGTGCCATCAACAGTTTTATAAGCTAATTAGAAAAAAAAAGATTAATTAATGACTAGCCTGCTAATAAAATGGCAATCAGGAAGAAAGAAACCAAGGGTGCTAAGCTTCAACTACCACCAATTAAGAGCTAATTACAAACAAATTATATATGTGTTTTGCTGTGGGCTTTAATTTACTAAAATGGTTTTAATTAAAAGAGAAAACATGCTGATTAATTTGACTGCAGTACAGTATAAACCGAGCATTGTCTTGTGTTAATGAGTCTTGTAGAAGCCAAATCTCTGCCTGTGAAGCAGAAGCAACATGGAAATGAAAACGAGTTCTCGTCTACGTTATCAGATGTTGTTATTGCACAATCAGAGGTTGTATGACCCTGGCAATTTACCCACACACATATCCTCAGACAGGACAGGGTAGGACTGGCTCAGCACTATTGTTTATGCCTTGCTTGCAAGTAGAGAGAAGTGTAAATCAGAAGAAGATTGGGCAAGTCCAGGACCCTACACTCTCATAAAATAAGTGACCTGCACATGTACTGCTGGGTGTCAGTACATACTCCACTGAATTACAAAATGCTAATTTCCTGTCCTGGAAACATGCTCATTTAAATATGTAAGGACTGCACAGTGGACAGACATCTGTAATAACCAGCAAAAGGCCAATCTCCCTTCCACAAGTGCAGACTCTAGAAATGTGCTGGCCGTGTGCAAGAAGGACTCACCTCTTTGTCTGCACACCGTTCCGCTGGAAACCCCTGAACCGGCAGCTTGTAATCAGCGCGTGTAATTAACCAAGCTTTACAGTGATAAATAAACAAACATTCGGCGTGGGATGTTTCAGACTCAATCGCTGATCCAGGGTGTTTGGTCAGGGGGGATAAAGCTTTGTGCACAGATTTACCGTTCAGATGCTTAATCTGGACCCCGGGCAAACAATGCACTGCTGTGTGCTGCGATAACACGCTACTCCTTAAACACTGACCCATGTGTAATCTGTCAGAGATGAGTCACACTGCCAAGTGAGGATCGGAGAGTTTGCAAGGTCACAGCAAGCGTCAAGAGGGTCGGGGCATCTCCTGGGCCTGAGTCAGGCCTGGTTAGCTGTCAAGCTGGCCATATGCTTCCAAGTCCCAAGGCACAGAAGCCTGAGGATGGATCCATGACGAGCTAGGTTATTTGTTCCTCTGGCTCTTTTCCACCTCCATCAAAGCTGCAGCTTCCAAGATGCTATTTAAGGGCTTAGAAATGTTAGACATCAGAAATTAGTTTCACCTATTAGGACAGGAACGGGATTAGAGCAGCGTGGGAGCCTTGCCCCAGAGCAAAGGTTTTATCAGCCTGTTCCAGTTCTTGCATCTTCAGGAGGAAAGTGATGCTGTACAGCTCTCCTTTTCGCAGAAACTGTGTGTCTGTCAGAGGACACTGCAAGGTTGACACAATGGACATATGACCATTACACCCTGTTCCAAATTATTATGCAAATTCTATTTAAGTGTCACAAAGATTAAATATTTTGTTTTTCAGTTTAACTCATGGATGGCATTGTGTGTCAGGGCTCTTTTGATCACTGAAAACAATCTCGGACACCTGTGATAATTAGATTGGCAGGTGAGCCCAATTTAAGGAAAAATTACTAGGAGGGTGTTCCACATTATTAAGCAGAGAACCATTTTCAAGCAATATGGGGAAGAAAAAGGATCTCTCTGCTGGAGAAAAGAGTGAAATAGTTCGATGCCTTGGACGAGGTATGAAAATATTAGATATTTCACGAAAACGTAACCGTGATCATCGCACTATTAAAAGATTTGTGGCTGATTCAGAGCACAGATGGATTTGTACAGATAAATACACATTGAGGAAGATTTCTGCCAGATCCATGCATCGGATCAAGAGAGCAGCTGCTAAAATACCATTACATAGCAGCAAACAGATATTTGAAGCTGCCGGTGCCTCTGGAGTCCCACGGACATCAAGGTGTAGAGTACTCCAGAGTCTTGCAACTGTGCATAAACCTATTCGGTCACCACTAACCAATGCTCACAAGCAGAAAAGGACATCAAGGTGTAGAGTACTCCAGAGTCTTGCAACTGCGCATAAACCTATTCGGCCACCACTAACCAATGCTCACAAGCAGAAACGGCTGCATTAGGCAGAAAAATACAAGACTAATTTTCAAACAGTCCTGTTCACTGATGAGTGCCGTGCAACCCTGGATGGTCCAGATGGATGGAGTAGTGGATGGTTGGTGGACGGCCACCTTGTTCCAACAAGGCTGCGACATCAGCAAGGCGGTGGTGAAGTCATGTTTTTGGGCGGTATCATGGGAACAGAGCTGGTCGGCCCCTTTAGGGTCCCCAAAGGTATAAAGATGACCTCTGCAAAGTATGTGGAGTTTATGACTGACTACTTTCTTCCCTGGTACAGAAGGAAGAACTATGCTTTCCGTAATAAAATCATCTTCATGCATGACAATGCACCATCTCATGCTGCAAAGAATACCTCTGCATCAATGGCTGCTATGGGGATAAAAGGAGAGAAAGTCATGGTGTGGCCTCCATCCTCCCCGGACCTCAATCCTATTGAGAACCTTTGGAGCATCCTCAAGCAAAAGATCTATGAGGGTGGGAGGAAGTTTACATTCAAACACCAGCTCTGGGAGGCTATTCTGACATATTGCAAACAAATTTAAGTAGAAACTGTCCAAAAACTCACAAGTTCAATGGATGCAAGACTTGTGAAGCTGCTATCAAATAAGGGGTCCTATGTTAAAATGTAACGTGACCTGTTAAAATGTTTAAAAAGTTAAAATGTTGTTAAAAGTTTGATTGAAATAGCTTTTGATTTCAGTAAATATGCTGCAAACACAACAAATGACAATTTTCAGTTCTTTACAACCTATAAAGTATTTTGAAACTTACGGTGAGGAATAATTTGGAACAGTGCATTGGAAGTTTATGTTTAAAAAAAATACTGTACTTAGGAGGTTTGTTCAATAAAATGTGAATTGTACTCTTAATAGTTGATAACATGAGAATTATGCTGACTGTTATTTACATCAATTATTTAGGTAAATGAGAAAAATATCATTTTCATAATAAATTTGGAACAGGGTGTATATGTAGCGTTCATTTCCCATCATCAGGAGTAACTCAAAGTGAACCCCATAGCCAGGATACCACCCTTCGCGCTTGTATTTTGCTTTCAAAACTTGGCGCAGTTGTTCTTGGTGCAGTTCTAATGCCAAGAATTTCAACAAACAAATCTTTTACATGAGTAGCTTTTACGGCATTTTATACACCAATCAAAAAATAAAGTCAGTTTATTTAACAGAAACCTATATAAAACGCTTTAAAAGGGAGGTCTCTAGGGAATAGAATAGCAGAGGGAGGATGTGGGATTGGGTAGAGCAAGAGGGTGGAAATTGGGTGAAGCAGGACAGCAGCATGTGATGTGCAGCATGAGGACAGGGTGGGAAAACACTGGTACAGTATGGAGAAAGTTGGAATGAAGAAGAAGCAAAATGAATAGGGTGGAGGGAGAGGTAGAAAGCAGAACAGGGAGGTGGGTGAAAAGGAGGAATGAGAAGGGCAGATTGTGAGTGATGGGGAAAGGAGGAGGGGAGGAGGTCAGCAGGGGGTGGTAGAGGAGCGTGATGGTGGTAGAGGTGGGTGGTATGGCATTGTAAAGGGAGGTATGGGATGGAGCTGAAGGGAAGCATGCAGGAAGAGGAAGGTGGTGCAGCAAGCAGACATTGTTGGGGATCCGTAATAAGGGCAGACAGGTCTAACCTCATTTGAATTCAACGTTGACAAAGTGGTGGAGCCCTGAAACACATGCCCGCCCCCTCCTCTCCATAACATTGGCTGTAGCATTGAGGGTTAGAGAGAACTGCCACAGACGCTGCAAAAAGCTTGGTTTTCCGGCAGCCTGGCTCACCATCATCTGGGCTCAGTGGTCTCCCATTGCCCTGCTGTGTCCAGTGGATGTCCACCCCCATCCTCTGAGCTGCTTATAAATTGCCCAAGTATAAGTTTGGATATGTTTTGGTTAATAAATGTTGATGAAAATCACTGATCCAGCACCTTGGCCTTTTTGTTTCCTTTGTATGTTCCACAGCTCTCTCCCTAAATCTGAGCTGCGGATCATAGCCTTGTCTCACTCTCTTGCTGGACTCACCATTGCATTGACCTCTAGTTGTTGTCGGTGGTTTCAGTTGATTTGTGTGGATCCCTTGCTACCCTTTTAGCGCTACTTCAGTTCAGAAATATTTCTGCTGCCTCAGAGCACTTAAAAATTACTCTTTATAAAGCTGACCAAACACTATACAATCTGATTGTACAATTTATTCTGAATCTACCATAAACTGTGTAGTGCAAGGGCCTGCCTGAAATCTGATGGAAGCCATCAGATCTGATGTAAGAGGAGTCAAGATCAGATGAGAGCTGGTGGAATAGAATCACTGTGGGCAGTACAGGACTCACTGTGATGACAGACAGGTCACAGTAGTGGACAGACAACCGCCTCTAAAGGTGTGTGGGAAAGCATTACCTCAGGTTGTCTGTGAGGTCTCCAGGGCCAGATTTCTGTTCCCATACCAGGCTAATTATAGATTTAATCTGGTAATGTCACACTTGTCCTCCAGACTTAAAAAAAAACAAAACTCCTACCTGTGTCTTGTGAAGATCAACGGGAATATGATCTAGTCGCTCACAGACATCTTACAAGTGTTATGTGAAAGAGACACTAATAACATTCAGAGATTTACAGAATTTGGAAGGTTTGACATTTCCGTACAACAGTTGCTAAGTCGCAGAGCTTGCTGTTGGCAGATGGAGACCATAAAACAACTGCTGGTAGATTACCCTGATGAGCCTGACACATTTCACATGGATGAAAATTGATAACATTTCATTCTACCGTTGTCACATCACAGTGGCTCGACAAATACCCCACCCTCTGTGGTGGGCAGAAAACCCGGCCTTATGAAGTTTTCCTATTCCTCCATCTCTTGTTCTCTTTTTTCTGGTCACACAACAGCTCTCCAGGCCTGCAGGAACCAGCAGGTCTCCAGTCGATCAAAGAGCAAGCCAAAATGTGTTTACAGCCCAGCAGTCATGTCCTGCCTGAGATCTCAGTTACTCAATCTGAGAAGAGATCAGAACCTGCTTAGAGAAGCAAGTGTCCATTAGACTCAAGAAGTGTGAGGCGAACCAGTATACCAAAAAAGATAGCCAAATACTGAAATTACAGGCTGGGAGGTAATGGGCCAAAGAACAGAATGTTCATCCCCATCCAGAGCCATTGAAAAGCTACAACAATATAAACTAATATAAAGTAAGAGCACCTTTCAAAGCTCCAATGTTTTCAGTCTGGTGATTCCACACACACCGATGGGTGCAGCTCCAAAAAGGGGCCCATCTCGCCTGAATGGATAGACAAGCAGAAGATAGGAGCACACACCAAAGCCATCCGATTTTAAGACATTAAAACAGGCTTCAGCTTTTTCTTCGCCAAGACCACACCCCTCTAATGCATTTCACCCACTCCAGGCTTAGTCGTTGAGGTCCTTAACGACTGTTGAGTAGGTGAAATGTGTTAGAGGAGTGTGGTCTGGGTAGAGGAAAAGCTGAAGCCTGTTTTGAAGTCTTAGAATAGGGCATCTATGGTGGGCGCTGCCTTTGGAACTTTTTTGTGGGGGGAGCGGGTACCTAGTTTCCTCAGGTACCCACTCCCGCTGCAATCGCCTAAGTGATGCCATCAAAAATCCACACATAACTCCCTCCCCCCCCCCACTGCCAACAACCTTCTGGGACACATCAGAGGTCCCAAAAAGCTGCAGGACCATTTACACAGCGTGATAGCGGGAAGCCAAATAGGAAGCCACAAGACAGCTGGTTTCCGACACTAAAAATGCTAGCGCTGGGGACCAAAAACACGTGGAGAGCCAGCCCAGGTGAGAATGGCGCTAGATCCCTGGACAAGCTAGTGTCCTTTTATTAAAAGTCAGTAGTCACAGTATTTGGGTAGATATATAAATAAAAGACAATTCCAAAAATATGTTGGAATGCTGTGTAAAATCTACATGAAAAACAGAATGCAATGATCAGCAAATCTCATAAACCCATATTTTATTCACAATAAAAGAATAGAAACATAACAAATGTTTAAACTGAGAAAATGTATCACGGTAGGAAAAAATAAGGTGATATTGAAACTGATGGCACCAACACGTCTCAAAAGAGTTGGGACAGGGCAACAAAAAGCTGGCAAAACAAGAACGAGCAGGAAGAACATTTTGAAACTAATTAGGTTAATTGGCAACAGGTCAGTAATATTGCTGGGTATAAAGAGCATCTCAGAGAACCAGAGGTTGTGGATTTGCTAAGGCTGCTTTCACACTGATCAGTGTTCAGTAAAAAATAAATAAATAAATAAAAGTGGACAAAAAACATCCCTTTAACCACAAGCCTACAGGGCACTTATACCCCCTTCCTGCCCAGGCCAATTTCCAGCTTTCAGTGCTGTTGCACTTCGAACGACAATTGTGTGGTCATGCAACACTGTACCCATATGAAATTTTTATCTTTTTTTGTGACAGATAGAGCTTTATTTTGGTGATATTTAATCAACTCTGGCTTTTTTATTTTTTCTTAAACCAAAAACCACTGAAAATTTTGGGAAAAAAAGTTTTTTTCTTAGTTTTTGTTAAAAAAAATTGTAAATAAGTGATTTTTCTCCTTCACTGATGTGCACTAATGAGGCTGCAGTGATGAGCACTGATGAGGAGGCACTGGTAGGTGGCACTGATGGGCATTGAAAGGCGGCACTGACTGGCACTGATAGTTGGCACTGATATGTGGCATTGATGTGCACTGGTAGGCACTGATATGTAACATTGATGTGGCACTGATGGACACTGACAGATGGCACTGCTGGGGCTACACTGATCATCAGTGCTTTGATGATCAGTGTAGATGTCCCCTCCGCGGAATGCCGATTACAGGCTCTCCTCTCGAGCTGTCAGCGTGACAGCTTGTGAGGAGAGAAATGCAAACAACCGGCATTTCCGTTTACATGTGATCAGCTGTGATTGGACACAGCTGATCACATGACATCTTCAGCTCTGTGGATTGGTGATCCGCTGTGTCCAAGGGACACAGCGCACTGCTGATCGCCGCGCGCTCCGGGAGCTGCACATGCACGATGAGAATGACGTCCTCCCAGAACGAGAGAACCACCTTTCATCCGTCTTATTACTATATGGCGGGCGGGAAGTGGTTAAATCCTATTGAGTTCTTCACACTGGTCTATTGCAATTCAGTTGAGTTTTTAAAAATCCTGCTTGCTGCAATTTTGGTGCATGTTTGTTCAATTTAAAAAAACACCAAAAACACAGCGTACCTGTGGGATATGCTTTGTTCAGTCAGACTGTCCAGGATAAAAATATAAATGCAGTAAAAATGCATATGCGTTTTTTGCAATGGAGCAGAGTGAAAGCAGCCTAAACCTGGAGAGTGCAAAATCAGGTCCAGCTGTGCATGGCAGCCAATCAGCTTCAGTTTGTTCAATTAAGCTTTCACAATAAAAACTGGAAGCTAACTGGTTTCTATGCAGAGATGCACCACATTTTACACTCTTCAGTTTTAGTAAATCAAGCCCAGATTTTCTTAGAAGTAAGCATAAGCGGAGGTTCACCAATCTGAAAAGCTGCGTCTAAATAACTACAAGAATAACGTTCCTCAACATAAAATTGTAAAGACTTTGATATATACTGTAGATCAGCCTTTTTCAACCAGGGTGTCGCCAGAGATCTTCAGGGGTGCCGTAGGGAGAATGTCTGTCACTTGTGCCCGAGCTCCCGATCCCCAGCAGCACTGTACGTCGGCCCTGGGAGCCGTGACACCGCTCAGCAAAGTGAAAGGGAAGGGGAGTGTCTTCTGTGCTCTCTGCTTCCCCCTAGAATGCAGTACCTGGCTGTGTGCTGGAAGCTGAGATACTGTAACTTTTCATAATGCTGTATACATGTGCCTGTGTGTATGTATGTGTGTACGTACATACATATGTGTGTGTGTTTGTTTGTGTGTGTTTTTATATGTGAGTATATGTATTTTACTTTTAATTTCGACCCCTTATTCCTGTCCTTTCAGAACTGTTTTTTTAGGACTGGTTCGTAATAGCAGCAAAGACTGCTGCTCCTCTGAAAAGCAATCCATGCTCAGATCACTTTTCAGAGGCATTTGACAGGTGGTAAAGAGGCAATATGTTGCCTCCTCACCACCTAGTTAAACCCCGTAAAAAGCAGCATCAATCACCACAACTGCGTGCAATGCCCACACAGTTGCCGGGTGGTTGTAGTTCAACCCCATTCACCTGGAGGTATACTTCCAGCTGTGGCAACAGCATGTGTATATCCCCAGCTGCTGTTTCTGCAGCTAAAGGGGAGCAGTTGGGGTGGTAAAAGCAGCTCAATTGCGTGGTTTTACCGCCCTCCAACCTCACAGGTGAACAGGCCCTTGGTTCACATCTGTGTGGCTGTGTGTAGGGCAGCCCATTCATTTCAATGGGCTGCCTTACTCACAGAAATGCAGGGAAAGTCATCCCTGTCCTTAATTTTAAAACTGCACCACACCAAAAACACCCTGCGTTTGCCAATGTATGGGGGTACCCCTAAAGAGCAGAGCATTTGTTTGCGCGTGAGAAATGAGTGAGATTTCGCGTGCATTCCGCGACACACAGTAACGTGAACCAAGCCTTGGACAGGGGTGCCTCGTGACTGAAAATACTTTTCAAGGGTGCCCCAACTGGAAAAAGGTTGAGAAACACTGCTGTAGATTATATATTTAATCATCGAAAGAGTCTGAGAATCTGGAGAAATCTCTGTGTGCAAGGGACAAGGACAAAATGCAATCATAGCTGCTCATGATCTTTGGGCCCTTAGACGGCACTGTAGTAAAAACCGGCATCATTCTGTGATGGACATCACTGCATGGGCTTAGGAATACTTTCAAAAATCACTGTGAACACAGTTTGCTGTGCCATACAAAAATGCAAGGTAAAGTTCTATCATGCAAAGAAGAAGCCATATGTGATCTGATGAATTATGTTTTCTTTTACATCATGTGAATGACATATGAGTCACTTACTTGGGGAAAAGATGGCACTGGCATGCACTATGGGAAGAAGGCAAGCCGGCAGAGTGATACCTTGGGCAATGTTTTGCTGTGAAAACTTGGGTCCTTCCATTCATGTGGAGGTTACTTTGGAGTCCACGCCTCAAAGGGTCGGGGCTGTTTTGGCAGCAAAAGGGGGACCTACTCAATATTAGGTGAGCATTCATAATGTTATGGCTGAAAGGTGCATATTTCCTATACACTGGACTGATCTTACAAAAAACAAAGCAGCTCTCCAATAGTAAGAGCACAGAACCTGGCACACTCCCACACATGACTACCAGGATCGCAGTTCCACAATTGACAAGAGCAAGCTCCTCAGCTCAATGTTTGCAATAGAAGTAATGATAATCAGTGCAAATACTGGACCAAAGTCCGAAAAGTCTAGTAGTATTTAGAAATAGTCCGGGCGACTTGGATAAGGGGGGGTCCTTGTGGCACTTAGGGCAAGCTCCATGCAGTACTGTAGCAGACTCTGTGTAGTAAGGAGAGAAGAAGAAGCGCCTCTAAGTGCAGCTGCACTTAGAGGCACTTCTCTCCTTCCTCAGCTCAATGTGGCTGCCAGCCTATCATTAACACGACTATCATGTATGAGGCCTCTAATTTAGTGATAGCAATTACTGACGCAACACACGCTGCATTAACATGAGTGTCACCTATGAGACAGAGCAGCATAAAAAGACAAATGCTACAAAAGCCTGGACAAACATAATGTACACTACCACCCGTCAGCCAACATTGACTGCAAGGCTTTATGCAAGAGCCGTATACAAGGACTACGATGGAACAAAGTCACACATTCCAAGCTGCTGTACCTCTGATGGAGATAAATAGGTACAACACAAAAACTTAGCATATACTGGGATATACAAGACTATATGAGGAATATAGTCTATAAAGATGAATTCAATCAATTCCTACCGACACTTTTCTGGCTTTTAAAATGGCCTGTGCCAGATCTGAAAATCCCTGCTGCCTGCTTCTGTAACTTTACCAACACACGCTGCAGATTAATGCAGTTCTTTATAGCACCACTTGTACAAAGAGCTGCCATTAATGCGCCAGATTAAAAAATAGTTGCCTACAGTTTGTAGATAACAAAAAACTGGAGGTAATTAAGACTTACTCTAAACTGTCTTACAGAGACAGGCAGAGTGCCAGTCTCTGTACACAGCGTAGCAGAGCAGTATGTTTACCATGGTTACCTCCTTCCCATCTGTCACTGGATGTTAATGATGCTGCTGCCTTCACAGCCTACAGCCTCCTTGCAAACTAAGCTGTGACACTAATCTTTGATCTCAGGTCTGCTCTCTCCTTGTGATTGATAGACAGTGGGTGGATTCTATAGCCAATAGCAGGCTAGCCACTGGCTAAGGATCCACCCACTGCCTGCTGTCAATCACAAGGGGAGCAAACTTGACGGGTAACTAGTGACGGTTATTCCCCATCAAACTTCAATCACACAGCTTCAAACCTCCCCGCTACTGGGCTGTGTGACACCTGCAGCAGCAGGAAGAAGCACAGTTCCACTGAGGCTAAAGTATCAATATGGACAGCATGCCTCTCCTTGACACACTGTCCTCTGTCATATCCCTCTGCACTACTCTCCTGCACATTCTGTCTTTATACCCTTCACATTTCTCTCCTGCTCATACTGTCCTCTGTCATACTCTCTGAAATCCTCCCCAGCTCATACTGTCCTCTGTCATACTCTCTGAAATCCTCCCCAGCTCATACTGTCCTCTGTCATACTCTCTGAAATCCTCCCCAGCTCATACTGTCCTCTGTCATACTTTCTGCACTCCTCTCCTGCCCATTCTGCCTGTTGTCATACCCTCCTCACTCCTCTGCAGCATATACTGAGCTCTGCTATATCCTCTACATTCCTTTCCTGCATAAACTACCCTCTGTCATACTCGATGCACACCTCTCCTACCCCATCATAGCCTTTGCATTCCACTCCTGTATATTATTGGCCACTGTCTTGCCCTTTGGGTATAAACACACTGCCCTCTGTCGTACCTGCCAAACTCCTAACCTTTACTGCTCGCTGTCCACACACACCTTTCCTGTATAGAATACCCTCTGTCATACATGTCACATTCCTCTTCTGCCTCCACATCCATGTCACACCCTTCACATACCTACCTTTTTTTAAAATACTGCCTTCTGTCATACTCTACGCACTCCTCTTCTGCACGTACTGTCTACTATCATACATTTTACACTCCTTTCCCTGCACATACCCTCCACACTCCTCTCCTGTACATTCTGCCACTAGTCATATCCTCTATATTCCTTCCCTACTCATACTATTAAGCCTTCATACCCTCCACACTCATTTCCTGTACATATTGTCCACACTCCTCTCCCTTGTATACTGCCTGCTGTCATACTCCCTGCACTCCCCTGCTGTACTGGCCTCTGTAAAACTCTCCACAAAACTGCACATAGTGTCCTCTGTCATACACCCCCACCACCTTTCCTGCATATACTGCCCACTATCATAGGTTCTGCACTCCTCTCCTGCATATACCTGCCAAGGTTTTCTCCTGCATATACCCGCCAAGGTTTTCTCCTGCATATACCCGCCAAGGTTTTCTCCTGAATATACCCGCCAAGGTTTTCTCCTGAATATACCCGCCAAGGTTTTCTCCTGAATATACCCGCCAAGGTTTTCTCTTGCTTATACCCACCAAGGTTTTGTTCTGCTTATACCCTCCAAGGTTTTCTCCTGTACATACTGCCTATATGTACTTCATACAATATCAAAGCATTAAGATGAGCCAAATACATATGCTAGCATTTATTTTATTGATTATAGTTCTTCTTTTAACACTATAGTACTCAGAAATTTATTTCTAAGCTATCAGGCATTAGTCTTTGGCATATGATTTGTCTTTCCATAAATATTGGTGCGCCCCATGGATATGTTTCCAGCTCTCTTCTTTAGACTTTTTGTCTGACTAGTACCAATCAGCCAGAAAGCGTCAATTTCATCTTCCACTCTTTCCATCAATATTGGTGCACCACAGGGATGTGACCTCATCCTTTAAAGTTCACTCTGGACTGCCTGCTCTCCAACAATACAACTATAAAATTTGTGGATGATAGAGCTGTTATGGGTCTCATCAAGAATAGTGAAATAGCTTACAGACAGGTCAGGAATGTTGTTCAGTTGTCCGCTACAAATAATCTAAATCTTATTATAACAAAGACAAAAAGAAGTTGCTGTGGATTTAAGAGGAACAGACAGCATCTAATAGAGTCACTTTTAATTATAGAGGAGCCTATTCAGAAGAGTTTCTCCCTTTAAATATCTTGGCATTCATATTTCAAATTATGCCACATAGAAGATGAACACAGCAGTGAGAAGTTGATCTTTTTTTACAAATCTTGGAAAAAGTCACAGTAAAGAATTTATTAGTGTCCGTCTACTGCAGTACAATAGATTCTGTCCACTTAGGCCATCAAGGTTTAGTACAGCAGCAGTACAGCTGAAGTCCCTTACAGAATTACTAGTACACAGTTTCCTACTCTGAAAGATATTTATCATATTTCTTGTGAGAAAAGAGCAATAAAAAAAGTGAAGGATCCTTCTCATCCTGGTCAGGGTGGGTTGATTTTCTAAAGACAAAAACCGTGCATGTTGCAAGTGTAGTTGCACTAATTTTCCCCAGAGTTTAGTCAATGTGATGAAGCTCTGCTGATTTCCACCATCTAAATCTAGCAAGAAAAAACTGCTGGGTTTTTTTTTATTATTATTAATATTTCCCTTGCACCTGATTGGGTATTCTTTACAAAGTGAAGCTTTACCACATTCACTAAGCTCTGGAGAGAATGAGCACAACTGCACTTGCAAAGTACACAGTCTGTTTGCCTTTAGTAAATCAACCCCATTGTCTGTTAACCCTCCTGCCATCTGGGAGGAGTTACAAGACAATGAAAGCCCGCACAGATAATCTGGCCATAGAAGTAACGAAATTTGGCTGGTTCAGCGGTGGCTGGTCAAATTTCAATCCATGTATGGTCATTCTCGCTCAACAGAAGTCGATCTAACCATTGACTTCTGTCAAACAGGAATGTTGGAAATAATTTAATCTATGGACAGCTTTAGGCTATGAAACCGTTAATATCTTAGGGTGGTGGTACAGCTGAATCAATCACTATATAAATCAGAGTAATTGGTTATTTTGAATAATTGCATGGACTCTTTTATACAGGTTTTATGTGTATATCACTGTTTTTAAATTATTGTGTGATTGTGTTAATTATGTATTGCACAATTCTGGGAATGAAAATTGAAATTTTGTTGATAGTTTTTATACAATGACACTAAGACCTCATGCACACAGGGCATTTTTGCAGCCACTTTTAGAGGCAACAGCCTTTTTTTTTTTTTACTGCTTTCAAACGGCCATCCATGCACATATAAATGTTTAAAAGCTTTTAGTAGCAGTAGCATTTACTAGCAGGACAACAAAAACCCAGGGCCAGTGTGTCCAGGAAGAGCAGCATTTTGGCAGAAAAAACGCAGACAGCTCCTAAACTCTACTAAACTCGCCTAACATCACCGACAAGGGGCATGCTGGGTCGGTGATGTCACAAGGGGGTGGGGTCTCCCAGTGATGTTCCCACCCCTTAGTTATTTAAAAGCTGTCAGACAGCGGTGGCCTACGTCGGGACCGGAGGTTTTTTTTTCCTTTTTTCGGGTCGCCGTGATTGATGATGGCTCTACACCAGGGGACATTTTTTTTGATTTTTTAATAAAGGGCTTGTCAAAAACTTGTATTGTGTTTTTATTTACGTTTTAAATTTTTTTGTTGAATGAGTAGGGGTACTATGTACCCAATTCTCACCCACATGGGGGGGTTTTCCACATGTAGATAAGCCCCCCACCTACAGACCCACACAACCACTGGCCAGGGTTGTGGGGAAGAGGCCCTTGTCCTCATACAACATGGGGACAAAATGCTGAGGGGGGCCCTGCCGCAAAGCTCCCGTCCCCATGTAGAGGTCATGTGGCTTGCTATGGTTGACCTGCCGGGCTGCATGCTCAGATAAGAGCCTGGTACGGATTTCTTTTTTTGGGGGGGGGGTCCTTTTTTTTTTTTTACATTTTGGCGCCGTATTTTTACATTTCATTTTCATTGGCAGCAATGTTTTTCTTTTACATTCAGGTGTCAGCAGGGAGCCCCACTGACAGCTGATGACTCATCCATTGTTAAGGACAGGGCGTCTGCTTCCTGGCCTTCTCCTCCACAACAGCCCAGCTTCTTAATTCTGAAGCTACTAAACATAGCTTACAAAGTAGGCTAAACATTGCTAAACGCTGCCAAAAACCGCTAAAACATTAGCGTTTTTTTGTCCAGCTTTTCTAAAGCAGTTTTTAGATTTTCTAGTGTGCATGAGACCTATAGCAAAACTTCACCCATAACAACTTGATAAAAAAAAAGTTCTTTAGCAAGGAACATACATTATACATTCCACATTAATAACTATGCTACTGAAATTAGTGTGCTGTAAATTGCCTTCAGCATTATTCCTGTTTCTTCTTGCAGAGGCTGCCATTTTGCTGAAGCCCAGCGCTCTTGAGCAGCAGTAAATTAGTCTGCCAGCAGATCAGCCTCAGTGCCAAAAGATGGAGAGCATATGAGCATGTGCAGAGCAAGGTAAGACAGTGCATTTTTGGATTTTGAATAGTATAGGCACTTATTTGTAATGTTTTACATTGCTATACATACAGAAAAGTGATCTAGCAGGACTTAATGTTCTGACTAAATTTCCACTTTAAGTCTTATCTAGTTATACACTCCTCTCCTGTATGTACTGCCCATCACTACACTCTCCACACTCTTTTGTACATACTGTTCCCCATCATACTCTTAATACACTTCTCTGCTCGCTGAATGGACATAATACAGATGAGCCATGGCAGTAACAAATCTGGCTGGCCCAGTTTGTTGGGTAGTCGACACCTGAAATTTGTCCAGATTATGAAACTATTAATATTCAGAGATATGCAAGATTACCAACTGTGACTGGTACAGTTATTTTGGTTTCTGAAGTGGAAAAGAAAAGACACCAAACAGGTAAGGACAAACACAACATGCGGTTATTGTGGTCTCAGACCCCTTGTACATAGTTTATGGTACCCATTCGTTCTGCAGAGGTTTTATATGACACATTTATATTAAATGACATCCAAGAAGAAATACATTTTACTTACATCTCGGGTGGCCAGTTGGTCACTTATCTGTTCTGCTTCTTCAACGTCACCCCTCTGTACTGAGAGATCCAAGCTCTGCTCCAGACGGGACTGCAATGAGAAGGTGTACATCAGGAAAGGCCATATATCCTGTGGGAAGCCAAGCAGCTGCTGAGAGGAGCCATCCTCAACCAAGTCATGAGCCCCTTCCCCTCAAAAGAAAATTATAGGGAACCAACCAGACACCAAAACGCCTGTGTGAGCAGCCTTAGCTGCCATTCTCTAACTTACAACCTGTATATTCTTCTGGAACAGTTTGGCACAATCTGTTCACTTTCCCTCAGACATGAATGCTTGGAACAAGCCCCGGGCCAGAGAACAGCAGCTTTCCTTTCAGGATTCTCACACTAGATTGGTGATGTCTGGGCTAACTGAAGGTCTGGAGAAAATGGTTAAATCACGTCAGATGGAGGCGTGGAGAAGGTGGATAAGGCTGGCCATACACTATACAATTTTCTTTAGAAAATTGCTTTAGATTTACCAAAAACCACATAATATGAGGTCAAACCTAAACAACACTTTCAATTGTATCCAATTAGGCAGGCTCTTGCACTACACAGTTGAAGGTAAATCTAAAGAAAATTGGGCAGAAATTGAACAGAAAATTGTATAGTGTATGGCCAGCCTAAGACACACTAGGTGGAGGTCTGAAAACCCCAATCAACCAAGAACCCACCTTCTCCAGACCTCTGCCAAAAACCTTGCCCACCTTCTCTAGAACTGCAAGTGCACAACGCAACCTTGCCCATACCTCCATCAAGTCTGGACCCTCACTGTGCCAAATTCTCATCGACTTTAGTCATATCTACACCTTATCCAAGTTACCACACAGCTTAGAACCTCACTTTCTCTAGACCTGCACCAAGCCCAGACCTTTCCCAATTTTTTCAGACTTCCACCATGCTTAAATCTCACTCAAACTCTCCAGACATCCACCAATCCCAAAGCTCACTCATATTCTACAAAATCGAGGAGTCAACTCACCTTTCCTAAACCTCCATCAAGCCTGGACCTTCACTATACCAAGATTCCAGTGACCTAAGCCACCTTAGACTATCACACAACATAGGCTCCACTGAGTTCCTCCAGACTTCCACCAAGTACAAATCTCCCCCACCTTCTCCAGGCCTCTGCCAAACACAAACCTACAACTACTCCATATCATCACCTTCACCAGACCTCCACTAAGCCCAGACTTTATCCAACTTCTACAAACCACCAAGCCAAGACGCTCCCCTGTAGACCTCCACCAAGTGCATACTTTTCAATTTCAAAAGTTTCACCAAGCCCAGACCTCCCCCACCTTCTCCAGACCTTCACCAAGCCCAGACCTCCCCCACCTTCTCCAGACTTTCACCAAGCCCAGACCTCCCCCACCATCTCCAGACCTTCACCAAACCCAGACCTCCCTTACCTTTTCCTTAAGATTTCCAAAGAAAACCTACCTTCTTCAGCACCTTCTGACACACAGGTGGATTAAGGTGGTCATTGATCCCAAAGTATTTCTGAAGGGTATCCAGAGCTGGGACCTTCTCTGGTGTTGAGCTGGAAATACAAAACATGCAATATTAGTATTCCAGAAACAGGTGGTCACAATCCAAACTAACAGCAATGCACCATTTACCTTTCAACCTTCTCAGGAGCTTCTTTACTACTGGCCTTTCTTTTCCCTAATAACAAAGATATAGTGAAAATTTACACAGTCCTCAGGAGGGGTAGGGGGGCTGTTGGAGCAATGGACAGCTGTCGCGTGGAAGGGGAGAGCAATGATAGACAGCTGTCACAAGGGAAGGGGGGAGGATGGGAGGGGGTTTGAAGCAATGATGGTTAGTTGTCACGGGAGCGGGGGGTTAGCAATGGAGGGCTGATGCGTAGGGTTTAAAGCCATGATGTCGCACGGGGCAGAGCTGTCGCATGGGAGGGAGCACTGTGCTCACTGCCCCCTGTCCGTCCCCCAGGAATATGGTGCAGCCCATCGTAGCACTGTGACAGGTTCATCTAGTGCCTAGGGCAAGGATGCAGAACTGCGCTGCCTCACACAATGTTAATACATGCCATAAAATGGGTTTACATGCTCTGTGTCAATTATCTGCCCTGCTTGCTCTGTTGTACTCAGAGCAGCTGCCCCTTCTGCCCACCCCTTGTCCTAGCCCTAGCCAATCCACACCTCACCTCTCTTACGCCTCTGCCTCCTCTGTTGCCGGCTGATCTCCTCCTGTAACTCAGAGCGCCTCTTTTGGAGTTCCAGAAATTTCTGTGGTTACAAAATTCAGTAGAAATTATTACATGTTAGTACCAGGGCCCCAGGGGTGAGGGGAAAAACCGGGGAAACAACTGGAGTATAAGGAGCAGGAAAGGGGGGAGTAATCTGGATTATGTCTGGGGTACAGAGACCAGGGAACAAGGGTGTAATTGAGTTATATCTGGGGTACAGAGACCAGGGAAGGGGGCTAATCTGGGTTATATCTGGGGTACAGAGACCAGGGAAGGGGGTGTAATCTGGGTTATATATGGGGTACATAGACCAGGGAATGGGGGGGGTAATCTAGGTTATATATGGAGTACAGAGGCCAGGGAAGGGGGTGTAATCTGGGCTATATCTGGGATCCAGAGACCAGGGAAGGGGGTGTAATCTGGGCTATATCTGGGGTCCAGAGACCAGGAAGGGGGTGTAATCTGGGTTATATCTGGGGTACAGGAAAGTGGGGGTGTAATATGGATTATATCTGGGGTACATGGTGCAGGAAAGGGGGGGTGTGATCTGGGTAATATCTGGGGTACGGGGTGTAATCTGGGGTACAGGGAGCAGGGAATAATATAGGTTATATCTGGGGCACAGGGAAGGGTGTGTAATATGGGTTATATATGGGGTACAGGGATGGGGGGCGTGTAATCTTGGTTATATCTGGGGTGCATGGAAAGGTGTGTAATCTGGGTTATATCTGGGGTACAGGGTTCAGAGAAGGGGGGTGTAATCTGGGGGTATTGAGGCCAGGGAAGGGGGTGTAATCTGGGTTATATCTGGGGTCTAGGGAAGGGGGTGTAATATAGGTTATATATGGGATGCAGGGAAGAGGGGTGTCATCTGGGTTATAGGTTAGGGGGTGTAATCTGGGTTATATCTGGGGTACATGGTAGGGGGTGTAATCTGGGTTACATCTGGGGTCCAGAAACTAGGGAAGGGGGTGTAATCTAGGTTATATCTGGGGTCCAGAGGCCAGGAAAGGGGTGTAATCTGGGTTATATCTGGGGTCCAGAGACCAGGGAAAGGGGTTTAATCTGGGTTTTATCTGGGGTCCAGAGACCAGGAAAGGGGTGTAATCTGGGTTATATCTGGGGTCCAGAGGCCAGGGAAGGGGGTGTAATCTGAGTTATATCTAGAGTACAGAGACGAGGAAAGGGGGTGTAAACTGGGTTATATCTGGGGGTACAGAGGCCAGGGAAAGGGGGGTTATATCTGGAGTCCAGAGACCAGGAACGGGGTGTAATCTGGGTTATATCTGGGGTGCAGAGAAAACGGGGATGTAATCTGGGTTATATTTGGGGTACAGGGTGCAGGAAAGGGGGGGGTGTAATCTGGGTAATAGCTGGGGTACAGGGTGTAGGGAAGAGGGGGTGTAATCTGGGGTACAGGGAGCAGGGAACGGGGTATAGTATGGGTTATATCTAGGGCACAGGGTGCAGGGAAGGGGGTGTAACCTAGGGTACAGTGTGCAGGAAAGGGGGTGTAATCTGGGTTATATCTGGGGTACAGGGAAAGGGGGTGTAATATGGATTATATCTTGGGAGCAGGGAAGGGGGGTGTAATCTGGGTTATATCTTGGGTACAGGGAAGGGGTGTAATCTGGGTTATATCTGGGGTACAGTGAAGAGGGGGGTGTAATATGGGTTATATCTGGGGTACAGGGAAGGGAGTGTAATCTGAAATACAGGGAACGGGGTGTAATCTGGGTTATATCTGGGATACAGAAAGAAGGGAAAACCGGGGTGTAATGTGGGTTATATATGGAATACAGGGAAGGGGGTGTAATCTGGGTTATATCTGGGGTACAGATAGGGAAAAGGGAGGTGTAATCTGGGGTACAGGGAAAGGGGTGTAATCTGGATTACAGGGAAGGGGGTGTAATCTGGGGTACAGGGAAGGGGGTGTAATCTGGGTTATATCTGGGGTACAGGTAAGGGGGTGTAATGTGGTTTATATCTGGGGTACAGGGAAGGGGGCATAATCTGGGTTATATCTGGGGTTCAGGGAAGGGGGGGCATAATCTTGGGTGCAGAGAAGAGGGTGTAATGCTGTTTATATCTGGAGTACAGGGAAGGGGGTGTAAAGTGGGTTATATCTGGGGTACAGGGAAGGGGGTGTAATGTGGGTTATATCTGGGGTGCAGGGAAGGGGTGTAATCTGGTTTATATCTGGGGTACAGGGAAGGCGGAGTAATCTGCGTTATATCTGGGATGCAGAGAAGGGGGTGTAATCTGGTTTATATCTGGGGTAGAGAAGGGGGTGTGAGTTATATCTTGGATACAGGGAAAGGGGTGTAATGTGGGTTATATCTGAGGTACAGCGAAGAGGGTGTAGTCTGGTTTATATCTGGGTTACAGGGAAGGAGGTGTAATCTGGTTTATAACTGGGGTACGGGGAAAGGGGTGTAACCTGTTTTATGAGGAAAGAAAAAACAGAGGGCGCACAGGCCTAGTGCATTACCATAAAAAATGTTTAATAAAAAAATAGGTGTTGTACTCACAAACGACAATATAGTCAAGGCACATCATAAAGAACAGCTGGGTCAACACCGCGCTGAGTAACAGTCTACAATAGGGAGTATAGACATCCAAAAGGCTGACGCGTTTCGAGGACTTGCCTCTTCCTCAGAGCCCAGTCCTCGAAACACGTCAGTCTTTTGGATGTCTACACTCCCTACTGCAGACTGTTACTCAGCGCGGTGTTGACCCAGCTGTTCTTTATGATGTGCCTTGACTATATTGTCGTTTGTGAGTACAACACCTATTTTATTTTTTATTAAACATTTTTTTATTTTAATGCACTAGGCCTGTGTGCCCTCTGTTTTTTCTTTCCTCATTCAGTATATTTGGATTTCCCCGGTCTATTTGAGGGCAGCAAGGTGTGCATGTTCCAGGACATTCCTTATGTGGTTGTAGCCTGCATCGAGTCCATCCCCAAGCGCAGGAGCATTTGTGTTTGCTGGTTCTTTGTAACCGGTTTTATATCTGGGGTACAGAGAAGGGGGTGTAATCTGGTTTATATCTGGGGTACAGGGAAGGGGGAGTAATCTGGTTTACATCTGGGGTTCAGTGAAGGGGGTGCAACCTGGTTTACATCTGGGGTGCAGGGAAGGGAAGTGTAATCTGGTTTATATCTGGGGTACAGGGAAGGGGGTGTAATCTGGTTTATATCTGGGGTACAGGGAAGGAGGTGTAATCCGGTTTATATCTGGGGTACAGGGAAGGGGGTGAAATCCGGTTTATATCTGGGGTACAGAGAAGGGGGTGTAATCCGGTTTATATCTGGGGTACAGGGAAGGGGGTGTAATCCAGTTTATATCTGGGGTACAGGGAAGGGGGTGTAATCCGGTTTATATCTGGAGTACAGGGAAGGGGGTGTAATCCGGTTTATATCTGGAGTACAGGGAAGGGGGTGTAATCTGGGGTACAAAGGGGTGTAATCTGGGGTGCAGGGAAGGGGTGTAATCTGGTTTAATTATGGGGTACAGGGAAGGGGGTGTAATCTGGTCTATATCTGGGGTACAGGGAAGGGGGTGTAATCTGGTCTATATCTGGGGTACAGGGAAGGGGGTGTAATCTGGTCTATATCTGGGGTACAGGGAAGGGGGTGTAATCTGGTTTATATCTGGGGTACAGGGAAGGGGGTGTAATCTGGTTTATATCTGGGGTACAGGGAATGGGGTGTAATCTGGTTTATATCTGGGGTACAGGGAAGGGGGTGTAATCTGGTTTATATCTGGGGTACAGGGAAGGGGGTGTAATCCGGTTTATATTTGGGGTAAAGAGAAGGGGGTGTAATCCGGTTTATATCCGGGGTACAGGGAAGGGGGTGTAATCTGGTTTATATCTGGAGTACAGGGAAGGGGGTGTAATCTGGGGTACAAAGGGGTGTAATCTGGGGTGCAGGGAAGGGGTGTAATCTGGTTTAATTCTGGGGTACAGGGAAGGGGGTGTAATCCGGTTTATATCTGGGGTACAGGGAAGGGGGTGTAATCTGGGGTACAAAGGGTGCAATCTGGGGTACAGGGAAGGGGGTGTAATCTGGTTTATATCTGGAGTAATACGGGTGGGGGTTGTGATTGGGGTAATCGGGACAGAGAGAAGAAAAAGGAAGGTAGGGATGGGGCGATAGAAGGAGGCTGGCGGTGGACAGGGATGGCGGGATATCACGGGAGGAGGACGGGGACGGTCCGTACAGCTTGGCAGGCGGCGGGTACAGTGCCGATCTCCGGTGTCTCATCCTCGGTGGTGTCGCTGTCACTCGGTCCCGGTGAGGGCAATCCGCTCCACATTCTCAGTTCCTGTCCCCGTTACCACGGAGAACCGGAAGTGTGCGGCGCTCTAACCCCACCCCTCCGGTGATGTCATTCTTCAGCGCCAGGCGGACTGTGTGGGAAGTCAGGGAATGTATATGATGGGGGAATGTTAGGAAGTAGAAATGTCTGTCAATGTTGTCATCCTCCTCCGTGTTCCCTTATCCTGAAGGGGAGGGGTGTGATCTGACCTACAAGGCCCCCTTCCCCAATCTCAGGGGACCATGTCACAATATTGTCATTGACTATTGCCTGCCTCCAGCTTAAAACACTTTCCACTTTAGGGTGGAGTAGGGGAGGGTTATTTCTGCCTATGTTTCTGAGTTGCCCTGACCATTGTCAGTAGGACAGAAAGTTAGGGGGACCTCTCCTGACAGTGGACCCAACCCTTCCTACTCCACCCAAAACTGAGAAATTTGGCTGGACGTCCATGAAAAGAAGAGGACAGTAGGTACAGGTGTGCTCAAACATTTTGATATCGATGTTGAAAATTACTGATCATGCCAAAAAAAATTTCCCCCCCCCCTTCCTTCCCAGGACAATTTTCACCTTTCACACTGCATGACAATTGTCCAGCCATGCAACACTGTACCCATATTACATGTTTATCTCTTTTTTGTTTCACGCAAATAGATATTTCTTTTGGTGGTATTTAATCACAAAAGAATACATTACAATACAATACCTTACGTCACTTCCACAGTTGCACTGTCGTACTAGAATTTTCGTAACTTTAGTAACCTCTTAATTTTCAATATGAGGCTGGCATGCAAAAAAAAAAAAAGATTATCGTTCATCCAATATTCTAATTGTGCATAAGGGGCTTTAGAGCCTAAATCCTTCCAAGTTGTTTGTTCTTCTAGAACCTAGATACGTCAGGTTGCTGGTTCTACCTAAATCCTCCTGTGTTGACAGTTCTTCTAGATCCTTCTTAGCTGATAGTTCTAGAACCTAGATCCTCCTGACTTAGTAGTTCTTCTAAGAGTTAGATATTCTATAGATTGTAGTACTAGACCTCCCACCCCCACATACACACACACTAGTGTCCTCTGCTTCCCTTTACATCATCTCCCCACAGTAGTGTCCTCTGTGCCCCCCTTCCATATAGTAGTGTCTTCCTTCACATAATCGCCCTACCCCACTGTAGTGACCCTCTTCCCTCCAGCCCCCCCTATCAGTGTCTTCTGCCCCCCTTCACATCACCCCCACTGTAGTGTCCTTTTCACTCCCCTTCCCCCAACCATCAAAGCAGTGTCCCTTCACTTTTCACTTCACCCTACATAGTGTCCTTTGCACCCCCCCATATAGTTTCCTCTGCCATCCCCCCTTGGCAGTGTCCTGTGTCCCCCTAAAGCTGTGTTTACTGCTCCCCAAACTGTATTGTCCCTTACACTGGTGAATTGTGCAGGAGAGCGAGAGGTGTCACAGTACTGGATGGAGGGCAGGAACTGCCAGAGTTAACTTTTCATCAGGTTGGTGATTGGTTGCTAGGACCGCCCAGCTTCCTAGTAACCAATCACTTGCTGGTTAATGTGAACAGTTAACTCCGCTCTGCAGTGACGAAGGGAGGGGAGGCGGCAAAAACTGAAGGAGCAGCAATACAGGGCTCTGTTCCCGATCTATCTGTCGGCTACTCGCGGTCAACTGGTAGATAGGGATCAACGTGCCATCCCCAGTTCTAGATCCTCCTGAGTTGGTACTTGTTCTAGAAGCTAGCTTTTCCTGAGTTGCAAGCTCTTCTAGATCTATCTTAGTTGGTAGTTCTTCTAGAGCTTAGAGTCACCTGATATAGTCATTTCTCCTAGATAATCCTGAATTGGTAGTTCTTTTAGAATCTATATCCTCTTGTTTTGATAGTTCGTCTAAACCTTCTTGAATTGATAGTTCTAGAACCTAGTTCCTCCTGAGCTGATGGTTCTACTAGATTCTCCTGAGTTGGTATTTCTGCTAGAACCTAGTTCCTTCTTAGATGGTATTTCTTCTAGATCCTCTTGAGTTCATACTTCTTCTAAATCCTAGATCCTCCTTAGATGTTATTTCTTCTAGATCTAGAACTTATATTCTTCTTAGATGGTAGTTCTTCTAGAAGCGAGAGCTTCCTGAGTTGGTAGCTCTTCTACAACCCAGCCCCTCCTGAGTTGGTAGTTTTTCTAGATCCATCTCAGTTGGTAGTTCTAGAGCCTCCTGAGTAAGTACAGTGAAGAAAATAAGTATTTGATCCCCTACTGATTTTGAATGTTTGCCCACTCACAAAATCGAATGGTAGGTGTATTGTAACACTGAGAGACAGAATAGCAACAAAAAATTCAAAAGAAATGCATGTCTAACAAATTATGCACTGATTTGCATGTTCATGAGGGAAAGAAGTATTTGATCCCCTATCATTCAGCAGGATTTCTGGCTACCAGGTGTCTTTCATACAGGTAGCAAGCTGAGATTAGAAGCCGTCTCTTAAAGGGAGTGCTGCTAATCTCATTTTGTTACCTGTATAAAAGACTCCTGTCCACAGGAGCAATCAAACAATCAGATTCCAAACTCTCCACCATGGCAAAGACCAAAGAGCTGTCCAAGGATGTCAGGGACAAGATTGTAGGCCTACATAAGGCTGGACTGGACTACAAAACTATCGCCAAGCAGCTTGGTGAGAAGGTGACAACAGTTGGTGGCGGGTGCAATCATTCGCAAATGGAAGAAACACAAAACAACTGTCAGTCTCCTTGGGTCTGGTGCGCCATGCAAGATCTCAACCTTGTGGAGTGTCAATGATCATGAGAACTGTCAGGAATCATCCCAGAACTACACGCGAGTATCTTGTCAATGATCTCCAGGCAGCTGGGACCACAGTCACCAAGAAAACAATCGGTAACACACTACGCCGACAAGGATTGAAATCCTGCAGTGCCCGCAAGGTCCCTCTGCTCAAGAAAGCACATGTCCAGGCCCATCTGAAGTTTGCCACTGAACATCTGAATGATGCAGAGGAGGACTGGTTGAAAGTGTTGTGGTCAGATAAGACCAAAATCGATCTCTTTGGCATCAATTCAACTCGCTGTGTTTGGAGGAGGAGGAATGCTGCCTATGACCCCAAGAACACCATCCCAACTGTCATACATGGTGGCGGAAACATTATGCTTTGGAGGTGTTTTTTTCGGCTAAGGGGACAGGACAACTGCACCACATCAAAGGGACAATAGACAGGGTAATGTAGCGTCAAATCTTGGGTGAGAACCTTCTTCCCTCAGCCAGGGCATTAAAAATGGGTCGTGGATGGGTGTTCCAGCATGACAATGATCCAAAACACACGGCCAAGGCAACAAAGGAGTGGCTCAAGAAGAAGCACATTAAGGTTCTGGAGTGGCCTAGCCAGCCTCCAGACCTTAATCCGATTGAAAATCTGTGGAGGGAGCTGAAAGTTCAAGTTGTCAAACATCAGCCACCAAACCTTAATGACTTGGAGAGGATCTGCCAAGAGGAGTGGGCCAAAATCCCTCCTGAGATGTGTGCAAATCTGGTGGCCAACTACAGGAAATGCCTGACCTCTGTGATTGCCAACAAGGGATTTGCCACCAAGTACTAAGTCATGTTTTGTAAAGGGGATCAAATACGTATTTCCTTCATGAACATGCAAATCAGTGCATCATTTGTTAGACATGCATTTATTTTGAATTTTTTTGTTGCTATTCTGTCTCTCGGTGTTACAATACACCTACCGTTCAATTTTTAGACTGACCATTTCTTTGTGAGTGGGCAAACATTCAAAAACAGCAGGGGATCATATACTTATTTCCTTCACTGTAGATTCTCCTGAATTGGTAGTTCTTTTAGTACCTATATCTTCCTTTTTTATAGTTTTTCTGGAACCATCTCTGTTTGTAATTCTATAACCTAGTACCTAGTTCTAGATACTTCTGAGTTAATATTTCTTCACAAACCTAGATCCTCCCTAGATGGTATTTCTTCTAGAACTTATTGGGATGGTGGTTCTGTTAGAACATAGATCCTCAAGCGTTTAACGTTCCTCTAGAACCTAGACCCTCCTGAGTTGGTAGTTCTAATATATCCTAGATCCTCCTTAGATGGTATTTCTTTTAAAACTTAGATGCTGTTTTTTGCGTATTGGGGATTACCTGGATGAACTTCGTCCTCGTTCTCTCCAATACTTTTTGACAACTTTTCAGATGCCCTCCTGTGAACTGTTCCATTATTTATTATTTCTTTATTTCAGGTACTTATATAGTGCCGTCAATTTACGCAGCGCTTTTACATATATATTGTACATTCACATCAGTCCCTAACCCTCAAGGGGTGTACAATCTAAGGTCCCTAACTCACATTCATACATACACATACTAGTGACAATTTAGACAGGAGCCAATTAACTTACCAGCATGTCTTTGGAGTGTTGGAGGAAACCAGAGTACCCGGAGGAAACCCACGCAGGCACAGGGAGAACATGCAAACTCCAGGCAGGTGGTGCCATGGTTGGGATTCGAACCGGTGACCCTAGTACTGCCAGGTGGAAGAGCTAACCACGTAGCCACTGTGCTGCCCTTATCATCAGTTTATATCTTTTATTACTAGTAAACTCAAGTTACTCGTAGAACCTTGCACACTCACCACTCTAGAGATCTCCTGTGGGGCTACTGGGAGGATGAAAGGTCGATTATCCGCTATCTATGCTTCCCTTGTTGATCCACTCACCAAGCTATCCTATATGATTCGATGGGAAAGGGATTTGAACAGCTTATTAGACTTAGACACTTGGCGGACTACAGCCAATACCCTATCTAAAATTTAGATCAATACTACTCTTATCGAATCCAATTATAAAACACTTCTTTGTTGGTATCTAGTTCTAACACGTCTTGCTAAAATGTACCCATCCATGTCACCCAATTGCTTTAGGGAGGGGAGGCGGCAAAGACTGAAGGAGCAGCAATACAGGGCTCTGTTCCCGATCTATCTGTCGGCTACTCGCGGTCAACTGGTAGATAGGGATCAACGTGCCATCCCCAGTTCTAGATCCTCCTGAGTTGGTACTTGTTCTAGAAGCTAGCTTTTCCTGAGTTGCAAGCTCTTCTAGATCTATCTTAGTTGGTAGTTCTTCTAGAACTTAGAGTCACCTGATATAGTCATTTCTCCTAGATAATCCTGAATTGGTAGTTCTTTTAGAATCTATATCCTCTTGTTTTGATAGTTCGTCTAAACCTTCCTGAATTGATAGTTCTAGAACCTAGTTCCTCCTGAGCTGATGGTTCTACTAGATTCTCCTGAGTTGGTATTTCTTCTAGAACCTAGTTCCTTCTTAGATGGTATTTCTTCTAGATCCTCTTGAGTTCATACTTCTTCTAAACCCTAGATCCTCCTTAGATGTTATTTCTTCTAGATCTAGAACTTATATTCTTCTTAGATGGTAGTTCTTCTAGAAGCGAGAGCTTCCTGAGTTGGTAGCTCTTCTACAACCCAGCCCCTCCTGAGTTGGTAGTTTTTCTAGATCCATCTCAGTTGGTAGTTCTAGAGCCTCCTGAGTAAGTACAGTGAAGAAAATAAGTATTTGATCCCCTGCTGATTTTGAATGTTTGCCCACTCACAAAATCGAATGGTAGGTGTATTGTAACACTGAGAGACAGAATAGGAACAAAAAATTCAAAAGAAATGCATGTCTAACAAATTATGCACTGATTTGCATGTTCATGAGGGAAAGAAGTATTTGATCCCCTATCATTCAGCAGGATTTCTGGCTACCAGGTGTCTTTCATACAGGTAGCAAGCTGAGATTAGAAGCCGTCTCTTAAAGGGAGTGCTGCTAATCTCATTTTGTTACCTGTATAAAAGACTCCTGTCCACAGGAGCAATCAAACAATCAGATTCCAAACTCTCCACCATGGCAAAGACCAAAGAGCTGTCCAAGGATGTCAGGGACAAGATTGTAGGCCTACATAAGGCTGGACTGGACTACAAAACTATCGCCAAGCAGCTTGGTGAGAAGGTGACAACAGTTGGTGGCGGGTGCAATCATTCGCAAATGGAAGAAACACAAAACAACTGTCAGTCTCTTTAGGTCTGGTGCGCCATGCAAGATCTCAACCTTGTGGAGTGTCAATAATCATGAGAACTGTCAGGAATCATCCCAGAACTACACGCGAGTATCTTGTCAATGATCTCCAGGCAGCTGGGACCACAGTCACCAAGAAAACAATCGGTAACACACTACGCCGACAAGGATTGAAATCCTGCAGTGCCCGCAATGTCCCTCTGCTCAAGAAAGCACATGTCCAGGCCCATCTGAAGTTTGCCACTGAACATCTGAATGATGCAGAGGAGGACTGGTTGAAAGTGTTGTGGTCAGATAAGACCAAAATCGATCTCTTTGGCATCAATTCAACTCGCTGTGTTTGGAGGAGGAGGAATGCTGCCTATGACCCCAAGAACACCATCCCAACTGTCATACATGGTGGCGGAAACATTATGCTTTGGAGGTGTTTTTTTCGGCTAAGGGGACAGGACAACTGCACCACATCAATGGGACAATAGACAGGGTAATGTAGCGTCAAATCTTGGGTGAGAACCTTCTTCCCTCAGCCAGGGCATTGAAAATGGGTCGTGGATGGGTGTTCCAGCATGACAATGATCCAAAACACACGGCCAAGGCAACAAAGGAGTGGCTCAAGAAGAAGCACATTAAGGTTCTGGAGTGGCCTAGCCAGCCTCCAGACCTTAATCCGATTGAAAATCTGTGGAGGGAGCTGAAAGTTCAAGTTGTCAAACATCAGCCACCAAACCTTAATGACTTGGAGAGGATCTGCCAAGAGGAGTGGGCCAAAATCCCTCCTGAGATGTGTGCAAATCTGGTGGCCAACTACAGGAAATGCCTGACATCTGTGATTGCCAACAAGGGATTTGCCACCAAGTACTAAGTCATGTTTTGTAAAGGGGATCAAATACGTATTTCCTTCATGAACATGCAAATCAGTGCATCATTTGTTAGACATGCATTTATTTTGAATTTTTTTGTTGCTATTCTGTCTCTCGGTGTTACAATACACCTACCGTTCAATTTTTAGACTGACCATTTCTTTGTGAGTGGGCAAACATTCAAAAACAGCAGGGGATCATATACTTATTTCCTTCACTGTAGATTCTCCTGAATTGGTAGTTCTTTTAGTACCTATATCTTCCTTTTTTATAGTTTTTCTGGAACCATCTCTGTTTGTAATTCTATAACCTAGTACCTAGTTCTAGATACTTCTGAGTTAATATTTCTTCACAAACCTAGATCCTCCCTAGATGGTATTTCTTCTAGAACTTATTGGGATGGTGGTTCTGTTAGAACATAGATCCTCAAGCGTTTAACGTTCCTCTAGAACCTAGACCCTCCTGAGTTGGTAGTTCTAATATATCCTAGATCCTCCTTAGATGGTATTTCTTTTAAAACTTAGATGCTGTTTTTTGCGTATTGGGGATTACCTGGATGAACTTCGTCCTCGTTCTCTCCAATACTTTTTGACAACTTTTCAGATGCCCTCCTGTGAACTGTTCCATTATTTATTATTTCTTTATTTCAGGTACTTATATAGTGCCGTCAATTTACGCAGCGCTTTTACATATATATTGTACATTCACATCAGTCCCTAACCCTCAAGGGGTGTACAATCTAAGGTCCCTAACTCACATTCATACATACACATACTAGTGACAATTTAGACAGGAGCCAATTAACTTACCAGCATGTCTTTGGAGTGTTGGAGGAAACCAGAGTACCCGGAGGAAACCCACGCAGGCACAGGGAGAACATGCAAACTCCAGGCAGGTGGTGCCATGGTTGGGATTCGAACCGGTGACCCTAGTACTGCCAGGTGGAAGAGCTAACCACGTAGCCACTGTGCTGCCCTTATCATCAGTTTATATCTTTTATTACTAGTAAACTCAAGTTACTCGTAGAACCTTGTACACTCACCACTCTAGAGATCTCCTGTGGGGCTACTGGGAGGATGAAAGGTCGATTATCCGCTATCTATGCTTCCCTTGTTGATCCACTCACCAAGCTATCCTATATGATTCGATGGGAAAGGGATTTGAACAGCTTATTAGACTTAGACACTTGGCGGACTACAGCCAATACCCTATCTAAAATTTAGATCAATACTACTCTTATCGAATCCAATTATAAAACACTTCTTTGTTGGTATCTAGTTCTAACACGTCTTGCTAAAATGTACCCATCCATGTCACCCAATTGCTTTAGGGAGGGGAGGCGGCAAAGACTGAAGAAGCAGCAATACAGGGCTCTGTTCCCGATCTATCTGTCGGCTACTCGCGGTCAACTGGTAGATAGGGATCAACGTGCCATCCCCAGTTCTAGATCCTCCTGAGTTGGTACTTGTTCTAGAAGCTAGCTTTTCCTGAGTTGCAAGCTCTTCTAGATCTATCTTAGTTGGTAGTTCTTCTAGAACTTAGAGTCACCTGATATAGTCATTTCTCCTAGATAATCCTGAATTGGTAGTTCTTTTAGAATCTATATCCTCTTGTTTTGATAGTTCGTCTAAACCTTCCTGAATTGATAGTTCTAGAACCTAGTTCCTCCTGAGCTGATGGTTCTACTAGATTCTCCTGAGTTGGTATTTCTTCTAGAACCTAGTTCCTTCTTAGATGGTATTTCTTCTAGATCCTCTTGAGTTCATACTTCTTCTAAACCCTAGATCCTCCTTAGATGTTATTTCTTCTAGATCTAGAACTTATATTCTTCTTAGATGGTAGTTCTTCTAGAAGCGAGAGCTTCCTGAGTTGGTAGCTCTTCTACAACCCAGCCCCTCCTGAGTTGGTAGTTTTTCTAGATCCATCTCAGTTGGTAGTTCTAGAGCCTCCTGAGTAAGTACAGTGAAGAAAATAAGTATTTGATCCCCTGCTGATTTTGAATGTTTGCCCACTCACAAAATCGAATGGTAGGTGTATTGTAACACTGAGAGACAGAATAGGAACAAAAAATTCAAAAGAAATGCATGTCTAACAAATTATGCACTGATTTGCATGTTCATGAGGGAAAGAAGTATTTGATCCCCTATCATTCAGCAGGATTTCTGGCTACCAGGTGTCTTTCATACAGGTAGCAAGCTGAGATTAGAAGCCGTCTCTTAAAGGGAGTGCTGCTAATCTCATTTTGTTACCTGTATAAAAGACTCCTGTCCACAGGAGCAATCAAACAATCAGATTCCAAACTCTCCACCATGGCAAAGACCAAAGAGCTGTCCAAGGATGTCAGGGACAAGATTGTAGGCCTACATAAGGCTGGACTGGACTACAAAACTATCGCCAAGCAGCTTGGTGAGAAGGTGACAACAGTTGGTGGCGGGTGCAATCATTCGCAAATGGAAGAAACACAAAACAACTGTCAGTCTCCTTAGGTCTGGTGCGCCATGCAAGATCTCAACCTTGTGGAGTGTCAATGATCATGAGAACTGTCAGGAATCATCCCAGAACTACACGCGAGTATCTTGTCAATGATCTCCAGGCAGCTGGGACCACAGTCACCAAGAAAACAATCGGTAACACACTACGCCGACAAGGATTGAAATCCTGCAGTGCCCGCAAGGTCCCTCTGCTCAAGAAAGCACATGTCCAGGCCCATCTGAAGTTTGCCACTGAACATCTTAATGATGCAGAGGAGGACTGGTTGAAAGTGTTGTGGTCAGATAAGACCAAAATCGATCTCTTTGGCATCAATTCAACTCGCTGTGTTTGGAGGAGGAGGAATGCTGCCTATGACCCCAAGAACACCATCCCAACTGTCATACATGGTGGCGGAAACATTATGCTTTGGAGGTGTTTTTTTCGGCTAAGGGGACAGGACAACTGCACCACATCAAAGGGACAATAGACAGGGTAATGTAGCGTCAAATCTTGGGTGAGAACCTTCTTCCCTCAGCCAGGGCATTGAAAATGGGTCGTGGATGGGTGTTCCAGCATGACAATGATCCAAAACACACGGCCAAGGCAACAAAGGAGTGGCTCAAGAAGAAGCACATTAAGGTTCTGGAGTGGCCTAGCCAGCCTCCAGACCTTAATCCGATTGAAAATCTGTGGAGGGAGCTGAAAGTTCAAGTTGTCAAACATCAGCCACCAAACCTTAATGACTTGGAGAGGATCTGCCAAGAGGAGTGGGCCAAAATCCCTCCTGAGATGTGTGCAAATCTGGTGGCCAACTACAGGAAATGCCTGACATCTGTGATTGCCAACAAGGGATTTGCCACCAAGTACTAAGTCATGTTTTGTAAAGGGGATCAAATACGTATTTCCTTCATGAACATGCAAATCAGTGCATCATTTGTTAGACATGCATTTATTTTGAATTTTTTTGTTGCTATTCTGTCTCTCGGTGTTACAATACACCTACCGTTCAATTTTTAGACTGACCATTTCTTTGTGAGTGGGCAAACATTCAAAAACAGCAGGGGATCATATACTTATTTCCTTCACTGTAGATTCTCCTGAATTGGTAGTTCTTTTAGTACCTATATCTTCCTTTTTTATAGTTTTTCTGGAACCATCTCTGTTTGTAATTCTATAACCTAGTACCTAGTTCTAGATACTTCTGAGTTAATATTTCTTCACAAACCTAGATCCTCCCTAGATGGTATTTCTTCTAGAACTTATTGGGATGGTGGTTCTGTTAGAACATAGATCCTCAAGCGTTTAACGTTCCTCTAGAACCTAGACCCTCCTGAGTTGGTAGTTCTAATATATCCTAGATCCTCCTTAGATGGTATTTCTTTTAAAACTTAGATGCTGTTTTTTGCGTATTGGGGATTACCTGGATGAACTTCGTCCTCGTTCTCTCCAATACTTTTTGACAACTTTTCAGATGCCCTCCTGTGAACTGTTCCATTATTTATTATTTCTTTATTTCAGGTACTTATATAGTGCCGTCAATTTACGCAGCGCTTTTACATATATATTGTACATTCACATCAGTCCCTAACCCTCAAGGGGTGTACAATCTAAGGTCCCTAACTCACATTCATACATACACATACTAGTGACAATTTAGACAGGAGCCAATTAACTTACCAGCATGTCTTTGGAGTGTTGGAGGAAACCAGAGTACCCGGAGGAAACCCACGCAGGCACAGGGAGAACATGCAAACTCCAGGCAGGTGGTGCCATGGTTGGGATTCGAACCGGTGACCCTAGTACTGCCAGGTGGAAGAGCTAACCACGTAGCCACTGTGCTGCCCTTATCATCAGTTTATATCTTTTATTACTAGTAAACTCAAGTTACTCGTAGAACCTTGCACACTCACCACTCTAGAGATCTCCTGTGGGGCTACTGGGAGGATGAAAGGTCGATTATCCGCTATCTATGCTTCCCTTGTTGATCCACTCACCAAGCTATCCTATATGATTCGATGGGAAAGGGATTTGAACAGCTTATTAGACTTAGACACTTGGCGGACTACAGCCAATACCCTATCTAAAATTTAGATCAATACTACTCTTATCGAATCCAATTATAAAACACTTCTTTGTTGGTATCTAGTTCTAACACGTCTTGCTAAAATGTACCCATCCATGTCACCCAATTGCTTTAGGGAGGGGAGGCGGCAAAGACTGAAGGAGCAGCAATACAGGGCTCTGTTCCCGATCTATCTGTCGGCTACTCGCGGTCAACTGGTAGATAGGGATCAACGTGCCATCCCCAGTTCTAGATCCTCCTGAGTTGGTACTTGTTCTAGAAGCTAGCTTTTTCTGAGTTGCAAGCTCTTCTAGATCTATCTTAGTTGGTAGTTCTTCTAGAACTTAGAGTCACCTGATATAGTCATTTCTCCTAGATAATCCTGAATTGGTAGTTCTTTTAGAATCTATATCCTCTTGTTTTGATAGTTCGTCTAAACCTTCCTGAATTGATAGTTCTAGAACCTAGTTCCTCCTGAGCTGATGGTTCTACTAGATTCTCCTGAGTTGGTATTTCTTCTAGAACCTAGTTCCTTCTTAGATGGTATTTCTTCTAGATCCTCTTGAGTTCATACTTCTTCTAAACCCTAGATCCTCCTTAGATGTTATTTCTTCTAGATCTAGAACTTATATTCTTCTTAGATGGTAGTTCTTCTAGAAGCGAGAGCTTCCTGAGTTGGTAGCTCTTCTACAACCCAGCCCCTCCTGAGTTGGTAGTTTTTCTAGATCCATCTCAGTTGGTAGTTCTAGAGCCTCCTGAGTAAGTACAGTGAAGAAAATAAGTATTTGATCCCCTACTGATTTTGAATGTTTGCCCACTCACAAAATCGAATGGTAGGTGTATTGTAACACTGAGAGACAGAATAGCAACAAAAAATTCAAAAGAAATGCATGTCTAACAAATTATGCACTGATTTGCATGTTCATGAGGGAAAGAAGTATTTGATCCCCTATCATTCAGCAGGATTTCTGGCTACCAGGTGTCTTTCATACAGGTAGCAAGCTGAGATTAGAAGCCGTCTCTTAAAGGGAGTGCTGCTAATCTCATTTTGTTACCTGTATAAAAGACTCCTGTCCACAGGAGCAATCAAACAATCAGATTCCAAACTCTCCACCATGGCAAAGACCAAAGAGCTGTCCAAGGATGTCAGGGACAAGATTGTAGGCCTACATAAGGCTGGACTGGACTACAAAACTATCGCCAAGCAGCTTGGTGAGAAGGTGACAACAGTTGGTGGCGGGTGCAATCATTCGCAAATGGAAGAAACACAAAACAACTGTCAGTCTCCTTAGGTCTGGTGCGCCATGCAAGATCTCAACCTTGTGGAGTGTCAATGATCATGAGAACTGTCAGGAATCATCCCAGAACTACACGTGAGTATCTTGTCAATGATCTCCAGGCAGCTGGGACCACAGTCACCAAGAAAACAATCGGTAACACACTACGCCGACAAGGATTGAAATCCTGCAGTGCCCGCAAGGTCCCTCTGCTCAAGAAAGCACATGTCCAGGCCCATCTGAAGTTTGCCACTGAACATCTGAATGATGCAGAGGAGGACTGGTTGAAAGTGTTGTGGTCAGATAAGACCAAAATCGATCTCTTTGGCATCAATTCAACTCGCTGTGTTTGGAGGAGGAGGAATGCTGCCTATGACCCCAAGAACACCATCCCAACTGTCATACATGGTGGCGGAAACATTATGCTTTGGAGGTGTTTTTTTCGGCTAAGGGGACAGGACAACTGCACCACATCAAAGGGACAATAGACAGGGTAATGTAGCGTCAAATCTTGGGTGAGAACCTTCTTCCCTCAGCCAGGGCATTGAAAATGGGTCGTGGATGGGTGTTCCAGCATGACAATGATCCAAAACACACGGCCAAGGCAACAAAGGAGTGGCTCAAGAAGAAGCACATTAAGGTTCTGGAGTGGCCTAGCCAGCCTCCAGACCTTAATCCGATTGAAAATCTGTGGAGGGAGCTGAAAGTTCAAGTTGTCAAACATCAGCCACCAAACCTTAATGACTTGGAGAGGATCTGCCAAGAGGAGTGGGCCAAAATCCCTCCTGAGATGTGTGCAAATCTGGTGGCCAACTACAGGAAATGCCTGACCTCTGTGATTGCCAACAAGGGATTTGCCACCAAGTACTAAGTCATGTTTTGTAAAGGGGATCAAATACGTATTTCCTTCATGAACATGCAAATCAGTGCATCATTTGTTAGACATGCATTTATTTTGAATTTTTTTGTTGCTATTCTGTCTCTCGGTGTTACAATACACCTACCGTTCAATTTTTAGACTGACCATTTCTTTGTGAGTGGGCAAACATTCAAAAACAGCAGGGGATCATATACTTATTTCCTTCACTGTAGATTCTCCTGAATTGGTAGTTCTTTTAGTACCTATATCTTCCTTTTTTATAGTTTTTCTGGAACCATCTCTGTTTGTAATTCTATAACCTAGTACCTAGTTCTAGATACTTCTGAGTTAATATTTCTTCACAAACCTAGATCCTCCCTAGATGGTATTTCTTCTAGAACTTATTGGGATGGTGGTTCTGTTAGAACATAGATCCTCAAGCGTTTAACGTTCCTCTAGAACCTAGACCCTCCTGAGTTGGTAGTTCTAATATATCCTAGATCCTCCTTAGATGGTATTTCTTTTAAAAACTTAGATGCTGTTTTTTGCGTATTGGGGATTACCTGGATGAACTTCGTCCTCGTTCTCTCCAATACTTTTTGACAACTTTTCAGATGCCCTCCTGTGAACTGTTCCATTATTTATTATTTCTTTATTTCAGGTACTTATATAGTGCCGTCAATTTACGCAGCGCTTTTACATATATATTGTACATTTACATCAGTCCCTAACCCTCAAGGGGTGTACAATCTAAGGTCCCTAACTCACATTCATACATACACATACTAGTGACAATTTAGACAGGAGCCAATTAACTTACCAGCATGTCTTTGGAGTGTTGGAGGAAACCAGAGTACCCGGAGGAAACCCACGCAGGCACAGGGAGAACATGCAAACTCCAGGCAGGTGGTGCCATGGTTGGGATTCGAACCGGTGACCCTAGTACTGCCAGGCGGAAGAGCTAACCACGTAGCCACTGTGCTGCCCTTATCATCAGTTTATATCTTTTATTACTAGTAAACTCAAGTTACTCGTAGAACCTTGCACACTCACCACTCTAGAGATCTCCTGTGGGGCTACTGGGAGGATGAAAGGTCGATTATCCACTATCTATGCTTCCCTTGTTGATCCACTCACCAAGCTATCCTATATGATTCGATGGGAAAGGGATTTGAACAGCTTATTAGACTTAGACACTTGGCGGACTACAGCCAATACCCTATCTAAAATTTAGATCAATACTACTCTTATCGAATCCAATTATAAAACACTTCTTTGTTGGTATCTAGTTCTAACACGTCTTGCTAAAATGTACCCATCCATGTCACCCAATTGCTTTAGGGAGGGGAGGCGGCAAAGACTGAAGGAGCAGCAATACAGGGCTCTGTTCCCGATCTATCTGTCGGCTACTCGCGGTCAACTGGTAGATAGGGATCAACGTGCCATCCCCAGTTCTAGATCCTCCTGAGTTGGTACTTGTTCTAGAAGCTAGCTTTTCCTGAGTTGCAAGCTCTTCTAGATCTATCTTAGTTGGTAGTTCTTCTAGAACTTAGAGTCACCTGATATAGTCATTTCTCCTAGATAATCCTGAATTGGTAGTTCTTTTAGAATCTATATCCTCTTGTTTTGATAGTTCGTCTAAACCTTCCTGAATTGATAGTTCTAGAACCTAGTTCCTCCTGAGCTGATGGTTCTACTAGATTCTCCTGAGTTGGTATTTCTTCTAGAACCTAGTTCCTTCTTAGATGGTATTTCTTCTAGATCCTCTTGAGTTCATACTTCTTCTAAACCCTAGATCCTCCTTAGATGTTATTTCTTCTAGATCTAGAACTTATATTCTTCTTAGATGGTAGTTCTTCTAGAAGCGAGAGCTTCCTGAGTTGGTAGCTCTTCTACAACCCAGCCCCTCCTGAGTTGGTAGTTTTTCTAGATCCATCTCAGTTGGTAGTTCTAGAGCCTCCTGAGTAAGTACAGTGAAGAAAATAAGTATTTGATCCCCTGCTGATTTTGAATGTTTGCCCACTCACAAAATCAAATGGTAGGTGTATTGTAACACTGAGAGACAGAATAGCAACAAAAAATTCAAAAGAAATGCATGTCTAACAAATTATGCACTGATTTGCATGTTCATGAGGGAAAGAAGTATTTGATCCCCTATCATTCAGCAGGATTTCTGGCTACCAGGTGTCTTTCATACAGGTAGCAAGCTGAGATTAGAAGCCGTCTCTTAAAGGGAGTGCTCCTAATCTCATTTTGTTACCTGTATAAAAGACTCCTGTCCACAGGAGCAATCAAACAATCAGATTCCAAACTCTCCACCATGACAAAGACCAAAGAGCTGTCCAAGGATGTCAGGGACAAGATTGTAGGCCTACATAAGGCTGGACTGGACTACAAAACTATCGCCAAGCAGCTTGGTGAGAAGGTGACAACAGTTGGTGGCGGGTGCAATCATTCGCAAATGGAAGAAACACAAAACAACTGTCAGTCTCCTTAGGTCTGGTGCGCCATGCAAGATCTCAACCTTGTGGAGTGTCAATGATCATGAGAACTGTCAGGAATCATCCCAGAACTACACGTGAGTATCTTGTCAATGATCTCCAGGCAGCTGGGACCACAGTCACCAAGAAAACAATCGGTAACACACTACGCCGACAAGGATTGAAATCCTGCAGTGCCCGCAAGGTCCCTCTGCTCAAGAAAGCACATGTCCAGGCCCATCTGAAGTTTGCCACTGAACATCTGAATGATGCAGAGGAGGACTGGTTGAAAGTGTTGTGGTCAGATAAGACCAAAATCGATCTCTTTGTCATCAATTCAATTAGGTATATCTCTATCACTTAATGGAACTGCGGCTGACCCTCTCTTTTCTTTTTTCCTCCTCTTTCTTTCCTCTCCCCCCCCCCCCCCTTTCTTTTCTTTCTTTTTTCCTTCTGTTATGTTCTTCTTTATTTTGTTATTAAACTGCCCATGTTTACTGACCAATGGAACACTTCCTACCATATGGGGGTTGTATTCGTTTGTTTACAATATTATTGATTGATACTTCTTACGTGCCTATATATTTATGAACCTGCTTATTTGTCTCAACTCACCTTGTAGGTGGGCTATGTTTCTGTGTTCTTGTATATCACTTTTTCAATAAAAATATTGAAATATAAAACTTAGATGCACCCTTAGATGGTAGTTTTCCTGAGCTGATAGTTATTCTAGATTCTGTCTCACTTGGTACTTCTATAACCTAGATCATTATTAGTTGTTAGTTTTTCCTACATCCTCCTGAGTTGGTAGGTTTTTTTTTTAGAACCTACATCCTCCTGAGTTGGTAATTTGTTTAGGTCCTTCTCAGTTCGTAGTTCTTCTAGAACCTAGATTCTCCTGAGTTAGTAGTTCTCCTAGATCCTCCTGAACCGGTAGTTTTTCTAGAATCCAGATCCTCCTGCGTTGGTAGTTCTTTTGGAACTTAGATCCTCCTGAGTTGGTAGTTCTAGAACCTATGTCCTACCTAGGCCTCACATGGTCAAACACTGCCAATAATCAGCGTACATCTATGGTGGGGATCACAGGTATTTGCCATTTGTTTATATGTAAATGAACTTTGGAGGTGTTACATGCAGTTAGAGATAGATGAGTGGCCCTGAAAGCAGACAGTTTCCTCTATGACCACTCATCCATCTCTAATCCCATGTAACACCTCAGATGTCAGTTTACAAGCAAACAGATGCTACGACTATCATTGATTTGTACAGGTTTCCTTGCACCACTGATCACAAACATCTGTTTATGACTGTGGCAGTACTCTGATTCTTGCATGACCTTATATGATTAAGGTGTATGAGCTTGATCAGCCATCCTGTCATCTTGTTGGAATATCCAAACAACCCTGGAGCCCTGCTGTCAACACTCCCCATACACAGAAAGGAACCCCTGCTGTCACTGCTCCCTTTACACAGAGGGGGATCCCTGCTGTCACTGCTCCCCATAGAAAGAAGGAAGCCCAGCTGTCCCCGCTTCCTATACAAAGAAGAGCCCTTCTGTCACCGCTTTCTATAAACAGAGAGGAGCTTTGCTGTCATCGCTCCCCATACACAGAGAGGAGCCCGGCTGTAACCACTCCCTATACAGTGAGAGGAACCCTGCTGTCACAGGTCCCCATACAAAGAGAAGCCCCTCTGTTACTGTTTCCTATGCACAGAGAGGAGCCTGCTATCACTGCTGTCCATACACAGAAGGGTCCCCGCTGTCACCACTCCCCATACACAAAAAGGAGGCAAGCTGTCATGTACCATTCCCCAAACACAGAGAGGAGTCCCTCTGTCACTGTTCCTCTTACACAGAGAGAAGCCCTGATGTCACCACTCCCCATACAGAAGGGAGCCCTACTGTCAACACTCACCATACAAACAGAGAAGCCCCAATGTCATCACTTCTCATACACAGAAGGGAGCCCCACTGTCATTGTCCACCATAGATAGAGAGCAGCCCCCTCTGTAGTTGAGTGTGGACATATATGAACACATTATATAGTCAGATACAAAAAGCAGAGCCCTCTTTCACTGTTCTCCATACACAGAGAGTAAGCCTGCTGTCACCCTCCCCCATACACATAGGGAAACTCCACTGTTACCGTTCCCCATAAACAGCACCCTTGCTGTAACTACTCCCATACAAAGCAAGGAGCCCTAGTGTCACAGCTCCACATATGCAGAGCCCCATTGTCAATGTTCACCATACACAGAGAAGAGCCCCCTGTCACTGTTCCCCATACACAGAAGGGAGCATTGCTGTCAACGCACCCCATACACATAGAAGAGCCTCACTGTCAACCCTCCCCATACACAGAAGGTAGCCCTGCTATCCACACACCACATACACAGAACAGAGCCCCAGTGTCACTGTTCCCCATACACTGAGAGGAGACCGGCCTGCAGCTGAATGTGGACATACAATATATGAACACACTTTATAATCAGAAAACCACACAGGACTAATGGCACATGTTACTAGCCTGGAGTTGTATGAACCCCACCTTTATTCTGAGCTATTATGGTTGTTGTGGGACTTTACCACATGTCCCTCATGGACAGGCCTGTCTATATTGCTAGCATCAGCCAATCAGATGTGTGGTGCAGAATGACAACTGAAATCTGATTGGCTACTAAAAGTGACTTTCTTCTACATGCTGACTGATGGGAGATGTGGTGAGTGGTCTGTGCAGGGGCTCACAAACCACTATCAGCAGTATTATTATATATTTTTACACCTCTCTCGTTACACCATAAAATAATGCTATATCATCTCACACTGAGTCTTCTGACTCTGGATGGTGTCCAAGTATCAGCCTTGTCTCTGCGTTCCCCCAGCTGCTCTTCTTCATCACAACAGCAGTAATTAGGCCGGACATTAGACTATTGTGTATGGTATTAATCCGCCGTGTACGTGGAGGCTGCAGAATGGAGTATTTGTTACCTGTAAACTCCGCCGCCTTGTTCGAGCACATGAAACAGAGGATTAGAGCTTCTCCCACTGCAGACAGAGCGATAAACGCTTCATAAATGTCATCTCTTTGTTTCTGGCGCCCTCGTGTAAGTGGCACGGAATGATGATACAGTCCTGCATTACAATGACACCATCCTCACAGTTTCCTGAAATTAGCTTGAGTTGAATTGTAGAGGAGGAATGTTCAGAGATGTAAAGGGAGATTCCTTCTATCTCGATATCCACCTTTCAGAAAATAGCTCAGTTATTTATTGCCAATAGGATGTATAGAACTCCCTATTCACATTATAGAGCAGGCATTTGGTGTAATCCTAATTGTACTAGATGTGGACAGGTCCCAAGAGATTTCATACAGCTTATCTGGAGATGTCCTATGGTAAGATATTGGTATAGATGTTATTGAGCATAATGATGATATATTTAAAGCAAATGTCTATATACATGCATTTGAACCATCTAGAGTTTTTCACCCAAGCTAATTTGGGATCTGGCCTTAGTAGAACATTGTCTCTTGCTAGAACATTGATTAAACTAAAGTGGACTTCTCCACATCCACTGATAGTGGGGGAACAGATATTGGCAGCCAATTTGAATCTGAGACTAGAGCAGATAACCTTTCAACAGGGGAACTTAAATAAATTTCAGAAGATTTGGGCAGAATGGCTTCAGGTACCTGGTTTGGTACCAAGTTGGTGTGAATGCATAACACGTTGCAGGACATTTTTTTTTTTATTTTGGGCCAGAGGGGTAGTATAGACTAGAATGTCTAAATATGTAATGTCAGGTTAGGCTTGATTTTGGAATTATTTTTTTAATGTTAATTTCTTGGATGTGATTTGCCATGTATATGTGTATTGATGGTATATAATGTCTGAAGGCGGTGTATCTTTTTGTCAGATGAAAAGGAATATTGAATTAAATAAAATGGATAAAAAATAAATAACCTAAATTTATTGATCTGAGTAACTCCCAGTAAATATGATTGGAACTACTGAATTTTTATGTGTTCAGTACAATAACATAACTGGTAGTGTGCAGGCTCCCTTAGACCAATATTGTGTTTAACCTCAGCTTCTGCATTTGAACGAAACACTGCTTACTCTTTCAAACACAATGCCATAATAGGCTGCATTGGACCTGCTTTGCCTGCAATACAAATGTATCTCAAAAGGACCCCCTGCATCCAAATTTGCACCCAGACACAGTCACAAAACTGTTCACACTGCGACATTGACATAAATTGGAATCCGCTGACTTGCCTTTCATGTATGTAGGAAAACAATGGCCATCTATATTAAAAAAAAAAAAAAAAAAATACCCAAAGCCACCAGCCAGATCAGGAATAGTCAGCTATGAAATTACCACTAATTGTTCAATGTGTTATTGCTCTTTGCTCAGACTGAGTTCCAGGATTGTGGAATTTGCTTAAAAAAATTGAGAATTTCACAAAAGCATAACATCTACCAATTTCTGCTTTTAAAGCACGCTGATATGCAGATTTTGAATTTCATCCCAAGCTAACAAGTTGTTACCCTGAGACATATGACTTTGTGTGCCCCCACTGAACATGTGATGTGATCTGATCATGTGAGAAGAGTGATTTGGGGGTGCAGCAGTTTTTTATATTAGCTGCACAGCTCACACTTTGTACTTGAGCTCCCCTCCACCTCACTACAGTATATGCTCCTCAGGAGGCTTCATGAGATACTGCCACGTCTGTGCTCAGGCTGTGATGGTGGCCAGTGATGGAGAGATCCCATTGACCCTCCCATTGTTGTCACCTTTCACATTATGAATATGTCACTCCAAGTCTTGCCTCCCCACATATCAGCTTCCGTTATTTATTCAGATTTGCAGAATTGAATGTGTTGTTCTTGCACAGATTGGTGTGTACTCACAGAAAGTTCTCCTGTGGACAGACCTGTTTCGAATAACTCAATGCTGATAAAAGATAAGTCCACTAAATATTATATTTTGAGTTGTAGGTGGCTAGCACTGGCATTATATGGGGGGAAATAACACATTGGTACCAGGATCACATACACACCCCAATAAACTCTGTTTTATATTCTTAAAGTTGACATACACACCAGGTACTCCTGTGTCTGATCACACCTTCCATCCTGACCATGTATCCATTGTTGGCTTGGAATGTCTGGGCTATCTATGTGAAGCCTTGGAACGTTGTTGTGTGTGCTCCACACTTCTCCTCTGTTTGTCTTCTATCACAAGAAATGGTGGCTGGCATCTTCTTGTGTCATCTGCTATGTCACGTGGCTCTAATTAGTTGTATAATTCCAAGACGTTCCCAATACACAAACAGAAAGTCATGTTATAGTCCTATACATGAAGAGCCAGCTGTGACAGGCCTGAACCAGAAGATAAAAAATGGAGCCTTCTGGCTGCCCATAAACTACAGAATCTCCACCAGATGCTGACTGTCCAGGTGTGCTGGGACTTGTGGTATTCCAATAGCTGGAGGACTTGTGGTGGCTTTTCCTCAAGGCTGTGTTGGCAGATAAAATAGGAGGCTATAGAGGTAGGCCTGGAGGGCTGTGCATGACCCCTATGCATCCAGTTGGGCATTTTCTGAGACATGATTCTTCATCGTTCTTCAACAGTCACACAGATTAACCTGTTTTAGACCCGCCGGGAGGACTAGTGTGATGGCGGCATCACTGCCAGCCTGTCTACACACCGAGCCCATTCTAAAATCTTGCCGCTTTAAACAGCAGAGCGGGTCGGTTAAACCTGCAGACTGGGGAGAAGAGGAGGCAGATAAACTAATCATAATTACTGAGGTATCTTTGTGTGTCAGGCTGTTTATAGCACCAATTTGAATTGAACTTTAAATGAAAAAAGCCTATCTCTAGAAGTGGTAATAATTTTAGTCATCTGGCGCGGCCCGTAGCTTGTGGAATTCATTAGCACAGATTAACATATAAAGTGGCTGGGATATCTAGTAGCAAACGTCGAGGTTCTGGGGCCCTAATTCAGCGAGGAATGAGCAGCACGTTCAATATTAGGAACTATGACATTTTTAATTTACACAAAGCCTCCAAAATAGGAGGAAGGCATTTAAAATCCCAAACAGATAATGGCACCGTCGCCCTACCTTCCTCCCGCGTCCGACCATCTCTCCTTCTCTCTCTACTGCTCTTTTTTTCTTTTCTTTTTTTTTTTCTTTTTCAGCTTAGCAAAGAAAGCTAATTATCCACAGCACAAGGAGACAGCTAAAAATAATAAGATTATAGAGAATAATTTGCCAATATAATTACAACCAAATTGGGTACACACAATCGTAAGATACATGTATTGCTTGACCTGGGTGAGCAAGTGAAATAAATCCGGCCTCTATAGCCGGGCTAAATGTGTTTTTATCATCTGTAAGTGCTGTTTGCGCAGCCAGCTCAATTTGCATGTGTAATGTGCCTATACAAATTGACAACAAGTAAATGATGGCAGGGAAGGAGGCTGCGGAGCCGGGGCTGGGCCAGCTCGCAAAGCTCTCTTCATTTTGAAAAGCCAGTGAAACGTGACGCTCATAGACCGGCTCTGCGCTGACAATCCTCAGACTTATTGTCTCCTAAAATGTCATTATGGCTATTATTTGTCGAGCTAATTCATTTATTAATATATAATTTAACTCTGACTTGTCATACCGCTACAAAACCTCCCGGAGAACCGCCTCTGCTCCTCTCTCTCCCATATCTCCCTCAACCTCCTCCCCGTCTCCCTTCCTTGCTCTCTCTCTCTCACCCTGTGTATATCTCTTCCCTCTCCTCTTATATTCTCCCTCCTCTATTCTTTTACATCTATTTCCATCTTTCCCTTATTCATCTACTCCCTCACCCACCCACACACCTCTTTCTCTTCTGTATCTCTTGCCCTTTCTCCTCTTTTTTTCTCTCTCACTTTCTTCTTTTTACTTCCCTTTTTTCTTCTGAATCTCAAATAATGATTCAAATAATATAAAGAGAATTGGAGATGAATCCAAGGACGTTATCAGAGGTAAGGGATAATATAAAGGGGATAGAAGGAGGGTCCAGGGATATTTTCAGGGGTAAGGGATCAGATGAAGGGAATAGGAAGTGAGTACAGGGACATTATCAGGGATAAGGGATAATATAAAATGGATAGGAGGTAAGTCCAGAGACCGTATCGGGGGTGGAGGATACAATAAAAGGATTGGAGGTGAGTCTAGGGATATTATCAGGGATAATATAAAATGGATAGGAGGTAAGTCCAGAGACAGTATGGGGGGTGGGGGACAATATACACTATGTGCACAATTATTAGGAAAGTTCTATTTTTGAGGATTATTTTCATGAATGAACAACTACAGTGCTCTTGGTCAATTCAAAGTGTTAATAAACCTCAAACCTGAATATTTAGGAAAGTAAGGCTCCATGCACGTAAGCTCCTAGAAACCGTTGTGAGCATTTTTTTTTCTGCTCCTAGAAGCTAATAGTGTTATTCTATGTGTCTATGCACACTATTTTATGCTAGAAGCGTTTTTCAAGCTTCGGCATTTAGGAGCAGAAAACAATTGTTCTTTTTGGCGGCGTTTTCCCTGCAGAAAAAAAACGCTGAACACTCTTAAACGTTATTAAAATGCTCCTACCAGCTTTTTTGGAGCGTTTTAATTTTTTTAATGTACTGTAAAAATGCCAATAGAGCGCTAACACTCCTAAATACTTTTAAACGCTATTACAAGCTGGAACAAAATTGCTATTACCAGCATTTTTTTCATTCAGTGTTTTTTTTCTAGCATTTTTTGAGTTTATAAAAATGTGCATGGAGCCTAAAAGTGAGGTTTTGGCTTTCTTAGGAGAATATCTATGCATGCACAATTATTGGGCAACTTAGTGTGTGGAATTATTATGCAACTAAATGAAAATGAAAAATGTTCCCAGCTCACTTGTTTATTTTCATCTGTTAAAGCGAGAATAATATATAAACAACTCAAAATTTATGAATAAACATTTCTGTCATTTCAATAAAAAAAAATCAGTGACCCTTCTTTTCAATAACAGTCATAAGTCTTCTATTCATGAAGTCTGTCAGTTTCTTAATCTGTCGACGATCAACGTTTTGTGCAGCAGCAACCACAGCCTCCCAGACACTGTTCAGAGAGGTGTACTGTTTTTCTTCACTGTAAATCTCCTGTTTAAGAAGTGCCCACAAGTTCTCAATAGGATTTAAGTCAGGTGAGGAAGGGTGCCATGTCATTATTCTTTAATCTTTAAGGCCTTTATTGGTTCGCCACATAGTGGACTACTCCAATGCATGCGGAGCATTGTCCTGCATAAATATCATGGTCTTGAAAGATGCAGACTTTTTCCTGTACCACTGCTTGAAGAAAGTGCTTCTAAAAACTGGCAGTAGGTTTGGGAGTTGATTTGAGTCCATCTTCAACCCAAAAAGGTCCAACTACCTCATCTTAATAATACCAGCCCATATCAGCACCCCTGCTCCACCTTGCTGGCGTCTGAGTCGACGTGGAGCTCTGTGCCCCTACTGATCCAGCCATGAGCCCATCCATCTGGTCCGTCAAGAGTCTGTCCATAAAACCTTTGAAAAATCTGTCTTCAGATATTTCTTGGCCCAGTCTTGACATTTCAACTTGTGTGTCTTGTTCAGTGCTGGTCAGTTTTCAGCCTTCCTTACCTTGGTCATGTCTCTGAGCTCTGAACACATTGTACTTCAGGGAGGTTGCGATTCTGGAATATGACAGCACTGGAGGATAATGGGTTCCTGGTAGGTTCACGCTTGATTCTTCTCAAATCTTTGGCAGTTAATTTGCGTCTTTTTTTCACATGTTTCTTGCGACCTTCTTGATTATTTGCAACAAAACGTTTGATGGTTCTGTGATCACGCCCCAATATATTAGCAATTTCAAGAGTGCTGCATCCCTCTGAAAGACTTACTACAATTTTTTACTTTTCAGAGACGGTTAAATCTTTTTTTGGCCCATTCTGCCTGAGGAAAAGAAGCTATCTAATAATTATGCACACCTTGATACAAGGCGTTGATCTCCTTAGGCCATACCCTCCCTAATTACACAAACACCACCTGATATGCTTAAATCCAGTAATCATTCAAATTTACACAGCTTGGAGTTGGACAATATGCATAAAAATAATAATTTGGTCAAAATATTCACTTGCCTAATAATTGTGCACATAGTGTAAAAAGATTGAAGGTGAGTCTAGAGCAGGGGTGGGCAAACTTTTTGACTTGAGGGCCGCAATGGGTTCATATATTGGACCCGGGGGCTGGACCAAGAGTAGATGAATGATGTGTATGTGTCATCCATAGTAAGTATAGTAATATTCCCCCATAGTAAGCATAGTAATTAATCCCCCATATAGTAATTCATCCCCCATAGTAATTCATCCCCCATATAGTAATTCATCCCCCATATAGTAATTCATCCCCCATAGTAATTCATCCCCCATATAGTAATTCATCCCCCATAGTAATTCATCCCCCATATAGTAATTCATCCCCCATAGTAATTCATCCCCCATGTGGTAATTCATCCCCCATAGTAATTCATCCCCCATATAGTAATTCATCCCCCATATAGTAATTCATTCCCCATATTAATTCATCCCCCATATTAATTCATCCCTCATACAGTATTTCATCCCCCACAGTACTATTCCCCCCCAAGTAGTAAGCCAAGTCCCCCGTGTCAATTCACTTACCTTTGCTCCGCACGTTCCTCTCGCTGTGTTCCCGCGCCGTTCCGGTCTTCAGGGCGGACTGTGAGAGGAGCCTAGCTCCTCTCACCTTCGTCACGCTGCCCCACCTAAACACATCCTGACAGCCCTGGCTGACAGCCCATGTTTGCCTGCCCTGGCTGCGGGCCGGATTAAAAGGTCCGCCGGGCCGTATATGGCCCGCGGGCCGTAGTTTGCCCATTGCTGGTCTAGAGACATTACAAGGGATAAGGCATAAATCAAAATGGATAGGAGGCACGTTCAGAGACATTATCAGGGCTAAGAGACACTATAAAAAGGATAGGAGGTGAGCCCAGGAACATTACTAAGAGTTAAGGATTGTATAAAGGGAATAGGGTGCGAGTCCATGGACAGTACCAGAGGTAAGGGATAATATAAGGTAAGGTGGATAGGAGGTGAGTCCATGTACATTACCAAAGATAAGGCAGCCCATACATTAGTAATTTTGTTCATTCAACCAGCGTGTTGAATTAAAAAAATAACCTGATTCCCCCATCCACACAATTAAGGTGGATAGGGGATTCACTCGCACTTAGCTATTGTGTTCCCCTTGCCATCCGAATACACTGATCAGCGCTGTGAGCTATAGCCAGCAGCACTGTACGTGTGGAAATGTTCCCACAGGATGGTTGCACAGAAGTCGATAGATTGGTATATCAACTTCTGTACAACCAGCTTTCCCATACATGGATTGAAATTTGTCCAATCCCTGCTGAACCAGCCAAATTTCGATCCATCAGGGGAAAGGAATATAATAAGGGGATAGGAGGTGAGTCCAGGAACATTATCTGGGGTAAAGGATAATATAAGGTGGATAGGTGGTGAGTCAAGGTACATTATCAGGGCAAAGGGATATTTTAAGGGAGGTAGGAGGTGAGTTCAGGAACATTATAAAAGGTAAGTTATAGGAGGGGAAAGGGAATAGGAGGTGATTATTTACGGGGGGGGGGGGGGGGGGAGTGGTTAGTAGCAGTGCTCACAGTGAGAGTAGGAAAAATCTCATTTGCAGTCCATAACAGTACCCAAAATGCGTTATGTCCTGTTTAATGCAAGGAACAGTAATGAGCTACCTCTGGCTGCAGGGAGTCTTTAGACCAAGGTTGACGCTAGTTGGTTGTTATGAGTTACCGCTCTTTGAATATCACTCCACTTTAAATGTTCTTTCTCTCTGGAGAAGTGACATCTGTGGCTGGATGGGGCAGTTTTCCTTCTAGGTTAATGCACTCTCCACTTTCATTTATTATGAACTGGTAATATCAGGAGAAATGTGAGGCTGGTAGAAATACCAGCATACTGGCGGCCAATCGCCCCTACATAGACGATCTTTAATGTGCCCTTTAGAATCCCGTTACAGAGCTAAATGCATCATTAATATTTCACCAGCCCATCTAGACAGCTGCTGGTGAATGTCATCTGTGTGATTCACCCCGACACCGCCACACGTTGTATGGAGTTTTTCTCTGAAAATTCTACAGCTGGCCAGGAAAGAAGAGAGTAATGACTATACTCTTTACTAAGAAGGAAGGAAGAAGCTGACCGATCGATTAAGCTGGTCACACCCAGGAACTTTTGTCACATAATTGGTTGATAGATTAGTGAATGGTGGCTGACATGATGACACCCACTGGGAAACACCATCTTATACACCTTCCATAATATACAGAAAGCTATGGTTATGGCTCCTCTCATTGACCTCTTGCAAATAATCTGTTAAAATACAGTACTAAGTAGAAGCTCCAAAGTCAAGTTTTTTACACATTTCTTAGTGGCTTCTGTTGGAGGGCCTGTATACATTAATGACATTTGCTGCTCCCTTGGTCCAGTCATGACTGCTCCACACACTTGCTGAAGACTGTGGAAGGCTTTCAGTGAAGAACCTGGAGAGCCATTTATATGTAAAAAAGAAACTATCACATACCTCCCAACTTTTTGAGATGGAAACGAGGGACACCTATTAGCAAAAGTATGTAAGCATAGGAAACGCGCCCCCTTAAAGGAGAATTATTTTTTAAAAAAACCAAAAGTGTTTTTTTAACCACTACTTCTTCTTTATACTGGCTTTTGAAATTTACAAAAGCAGCAATATAGAAATTGGTTTAGCACTGGGAAAACACTTTTTGAAAGATAAAAAGTGTATTTTATATTCAACTATATGGATCAGACCAAAATGAGGGACAAATGAGGAGAAAAGAGGGGCAAAAAACAGAGATAGTCTCGCGAAATCTGGGACAGTTGGGAGCTATGCTATCACACACATCTTGTTGCCTGGAAAAGGACCCTGAGATGAAGAGGGCAGCTTCTCTTGATGCTCCAGTCCAAACCTGCCTAGGTAAGAAGACAGAATGTAGGGACAAGGAAAGTGACTTGTGTCGAAGGGAGATGTAGGTTACTGGATGAGAATAGGAACAAGCAATGGTTGGCAATGGGAGAGCAAGACAGTAAAAAACAAGGAGGCAGTGAGGAACTCAGGAACAGCCCATGTCAATACCTTGCAAGAAGTAAGGTACTAGAGCATTAGACCTAATTCATAGCTGGTGGGCTCAGCTTAAATATAGTAGCCTGCTTGGTGCCAATGCCAGAAGCAAGTGTGCAGGCGTGCCACAAAATAGCAGTGCACAATTCAGTGTGCAGAACCATGCATGAGTGCAGGTGCTCGTGCTGGTTAATTTTTGAAGTGTTCTTTTTGTTGGGGATTTTTATGTTTTATATTTTCAAGTATTCTACAGTTGATACAGTTACCATTTGTTGTGCCAGCATCATTCTCTGCATATTTAGACTGGCCTTGACCCTGAGGCCTCACAGCTACATCCAGGAGGCCACACTCCTCCCATCCTCTCTGAGTTTGTCCTAGGGCCTAAAGCCCAGGAGACATCTTTCCCTCCTAAAAGTGGCCTCTTCCCCTGCACCCAGTGCCCCATCTTGCAGCAGCAGCTGACTTCCTAATATGCAGATTCCATCTATAACACTGTTGGACACATTGAACACTCAGTCAACTGCATGTTCAAGATTTTTTATAGAATTCTTCAAGAGTGGGGCAAAGTAATAGCTCGATCCTCAGATCTGACACTAACTGAAGTGGCAATAAAGTTACTCACCAGTGGCTGATGTATCCTCACTGTATAACCATCCCACTTCCAAGAGTATCTCACATGCTTTCACGATCTCTGGAAGATACCAGAGGGTACTAGGTCTTGACGTTAGAGGCCTCCAGGACAGGGGAACTCTACAAAGATATCACATGGTAGGTAGGCTTCAAATCCAGTAGAAAGGCTTCCCCTCTTTGACCGATGCCCCAGAATGATCTTCACAATTCAAAAACAGACTTGCTTCCTCCTAATTGGGGAAAACCCTCCTCAGTCACAGAACAGAACTTCAGTCAAATTTCTCTTTCATTTTCTACCCTCCACTAAAAATTGGAATGTGGTTGGATGCTGCGGGTGATACATGCAGTTCTTCATTCCTGTGATTTCATATGCTTCATGCTGCGATGTAGGTTCGTTTGTGTATGGACAGTGCAGCATGTAGACACATCCACAGCTTACCTGCCCCTACTCCTACACTGGGTCACCCCATTTTGTACTTTCCTTCACTAAGTAATCTGAGACTCCCTATTCCTGAGACTGCAATTATGTTGAGTCGCAGACTTGGCCATCACACTGAAAGCACAGGGATGGCATACAGTATGCATACTCCAGTACTGCTGAGCCCTAATAGATTACTCTGTTTATCATTCAGAAATAATTTGTTTAAGCCCAGGAAATAGTCTTGTGGGCAAGTTTGTTGTATGCAGGAAATGATCAGCAAGAGGCTGCTGTCCCAACCATAAACTCACTCAAAGCTCGGCTCAATACAGCTGCAAGGGATCATGGCAAATATGGTATAACAGTCACAAGTGAGCACATAATGTGTGATGGCCTTTCCTGTCACCTGTGTCCCAGTTGCTCATAGCACTGTATCTTTTTTCCCCTGTGTTATCTGTGTGACACCACTGCAGGGTGTGGTGGAACCATAATTCCACAGCCACATTATCCTGAATCTCTGCACTGCCACTGTAACGGTAAACGTACATTGATGATTGGGCTGCATATGTATTTTGTGGTTTACTTAAGGAAATAAATCTACCTCATGTACAGGCGCGCAGTAAAAACTTATCTTCACTGAACACAGCTGAAGGCCTTATGTTCTCAACAGAAGATTTAACACCTGATGTGTGGTGTAGCATCCATGTGCATAGTAATAGATATATTATTTCTAAAGTAACCTGACTGGCACAATGAAAACACTAATGTACTGCCAATGTGACAATTTTACCGGTGTGTCCTAACATGTTGCAGGCACCGGATGCTGACTTCTAAGGACCGTGGAAGTTATGTCTCAAATTCACATCTGTGGCAGCAGTTCGGCTCATGTGGTCAGAAGTCCCAGCACTAAACGTCCACCCATTTCCCATAATTTCCTGCACTGCAGTCTTAGCCACCTTGTCCTCTCTGTGGTTACTCCAGTGTCTGCCATACCCTTTATCACCATCTTTTACTGTGCCTTAAGCAGCTCTCCCAGTGCTGGGGAGGCACTCAGTATTCATCTGCACTGAGTCCTGTCACCCGGGGAGAAGTATCTTCTGAAGATTTTATTCTGTATAGAGTACAGATGTCCTGCTGAGCGACTCTGCTCAAAGCTCTTCTATTCATACTGCTGTGCTGATCACTGGATAAAGGCTCATGTATACAGTAGATATTACATGCCCAGATCTTGTGTCCGGGCGTCCAAGTACCAGCCGTTCTGTGTTTGTGTTTCCCGTAATTCTCTATCTGCAACGTGTGTGCTGCCAACATTTCTACCAGATCTCCCCAGTCTTGACCAGCTGTTTGATAATATATCCCTGCATTAAGGTAAAAAAATTTTTTAGGACTAGCTGTACCTTTTTCCCCCTCTCTGGACATACCTGACTCCTGGAGTGATCCAGCACTGTGCCCAGCTGCAGTCTTCTATCTTCTCTCCCTCTTCATATATGGACTGACAGGGAGCAGAGGGGAGGGGCTCAGTCACACTGTATGTGTCAATAGACGCACACAACCCAGCTCGGGATCAAGCCCGCAGGTGTACCCCATAGGAAGCGGCTTCCTATGGAGATGCACTGAAAAGAGGAGGAGCCTAGAGTGCCACTGGGGGACCTCACAAGAGGGGCTGTGCTGTGCAATTGCCCTGAGTAGATAAGTATAATATCCTATTTAAAAAAAAACTGAGACTTTACAATCACTTTAAGGCCAGGCATAAAGGTCTCAGGAAGGGATAAGTCACTATTACAACAATTGGAGTCAGAATATATGGAACATCTTGATCTGTTAATTGTGCCTAAGAAGTACCCTTAAAAATCTGCTTTTTGTCTTGAATTCCTCCTGAAAAATATCAGTGAACATCCTGTGCCTAGCCATTCCTGATATCAGTGAACATCCTGTGACTATGCACTCCTGTTCTTTAGCTCTATATTGGCAGTGTGAGATCTAAGGCACTGCTGTCTGATTGATAATATCATTAGATTTGGAGTGAAATTGCATTATGTCACTGTGCTGCTTACTGTTCTCCTTGCTGGAGAGAAAGCTGTACCTGAGGACCTACAGTGCAAGAATCTTCCTGCTTCTTGCATTTGGTAGATTTGTGCTTCCTCCACCACTATAATTACCCCGCCAGTCATCAGATCTCATCAGTCATCAGGAGGACAGCTTTGACATAAGGAAGCAAGGCCCTGCCTCTACCAAGATGGCCGCCTCCACATAGAGACACAGTGCAGAACAAGGCATGGTAAGTCAGTAATGGGATAAAGATCAGCTGCAGGGGGACCACAGACAATACTGATGACTAGGCTTTAGCAATCTCTTACCATAATACAGGTCTTCTTTGGGCTGCAATCTCCACAAGGTGTTTGCTGTTGTACATCCATCATATCTGTTCATCTCCCTTTTTTCCCACTTGTAGAACCTGTTTGTATTGCTGTTGTCACTCTGTTCTATAGACTTGGCCTTGGTGGTGGCCTAGGGGAACATGCGTCACAGATCTCACATTGATCATGTGTATGTTATCACAACTCCAGCTTGTGGTGCTCTCCCTGCTCCTCAGACACTCGGATGACAGATTGGCTCATCAGCCTGAAATGCCACTCTTCTTCCCCAGCCAGCAGAAAATGAGGGGGGGGGGGGGGGTCAGGTCATGGTGATTTGTGTCCTGAGGACATCTCATTGATGATGTCAGAGTATTATAGTTGACATACATGGTGCCACACACAGATAAAACAGTTTATTGTATGAAGTGTTACTGGTGAGAATGATTGCAGATTGTACAGTTGTGTCCAAAATTATTCAACCCCCACTGAAATTGAGTGTTTTGGCCAGTTTGACATTGCTTTTGATCATTCAGTCATCTTGCTTACATTTACATTAAAGAGGCACTTGTAGGTCAGACAAATATAACATAACAGTTATAATGAAATAACCACAAATGTCTTTTCTGTGCTCACAGCATTATCAGTTTTATTCAACCCCCAAGTGACATTCAATCTTAGTACTTAGTACAGCATCCTTTTACAGTTATAACAGCTTTTAAACGTGAAGCATAGCTTGACACAAGTGTCTTGCAGCGATCTACGGGTATCTTCGCCCATTCTTCATGGGCAAAGGCCTCCAGTTCAGTCACATTCTTAGGCTTGCGCACTGCAACTGCTTTCTTTAAGTCCCACCAGAGGTTCTCAATCGGATTTAAGTCTGGTGACTGCGATGGCCACTCCAAAATGTTCCAGCCTTTCCTCTGCAACCATGCTCTAGTGGACTTGGAGGTATGCTTGGGATCATTGTCCTGTTGAAAGGTCCAACGTCTCCCAAGCCTCAGGTGTGTGACGGACTGCATCACGTTTCCATCCAATATCTCCTGGTACTGAAGAGAATTCATGGTACCTTGCACACGCTGAAGCTTCCCTGTACCTGCAGAAGCAAAACAGCCCCAAAGCATGATTGACCCTCCACCATGCTTCACAGTAGGCAAGGTGTTCTTTTCATCATAGGCCTTGTTCTTCCTCCTCCAAACATAGCGTTGATCCATGGGCCCAAACAGTTCTAATTTTGTTTCATCAGTCCACAGAACACTATCCCACAACTTTTGTGGTTTGTCCACATGGCTTTTGGCATACTGCAGTCGACTCTTCTTATTCTTTGGAGACAGCAAGGGGGTACGCCTGGGAGTTCTGGCACGGAGGCCTTCATTACGCAGTGTGCGTCTTATTGTCTGGGCTGAAACTTCTGTACCCACATCTGACAAATCTTTTCTCAGTTCCTCAGCAGTCACACGGGGACTTCTCTCCACTCTACGCTTCAGGTAGCGCACAGCAGTCGAAGTCAGCATCTTCTTTCTGCCACGACCAGGTAGCGTTTCAACAGTGCCCTTTGCCTTGAATTTGCGAATGATGCTTCCTAAGGTGTCTCTTGGTATGTTTAACATCTTTGCAATCTTCTTATAGCCATTGCCCTTCCTGTGAAGAGAAATCACCTCTTCTCTTGTCTTCCTGGACCATTCTCTTGCCTTCACCATGTTTGTAACCACACCAGTAAATGTCTAGAAGGAGCTGAGTATCACAGTCATTTTAAAGCTGCCTAATTGGTGCTTATTATGCTTGATTGCTGCTCGGTGACATCCACAGGTGTTTTCAATACCTGATGGAAAGCACCTGTATGAACCTCTGTTCTTCAGAGTGGTAGTCTTTAAGGGGTTGAATAATTGTGGCAATGAAGAAACCACATAAGAACCATTTACTACTGTATTACATAAACAATTGATGTCATTTTAGTTGCATTTGGGTAGTTACAACGTCCTTGTAGGATTTGATTCTGAATACAATTCCAAATGTACACTATAGTCCCTAAACCCCTTTACAGCATTGGGGGTTGAATAATTTTGGACACAACTGTAAATCTATTAGCATAAATTCAAATCCATAACTGAAACTGGGGGGGGGGGGGTGTCGGGTCATGGTGATTTGTGTCCTGAGGACATCTCAGTAATGATGTCAGAGTATTATAGTTGACATACATGGTGCCACACACAGATAAAACAGTTTATTGTATGAAGTGCTACTGGTGAGAATGATTGCAGATTGTAAATCCTTTAGCATAAATCCAAATCCAAAACTGTCAGCAGAACAAGAAGTTAGGGGAAATTGTCAAATGGGGACACCTGTCTTGGATGGGAATTCCCCTTACTTCCTTTTGTGTCTACAGGACAGGAAGTGAATGGAAATCTATCTAATGGGGCTCAGACTGAAAACAAATCAACTGATGGAGGTTTTAACCAGGCATCACCATTATGGTGTCTGCACAGATGTTCCAAAAGAGCTCTGCCCAGTCATTTTGGACTTCCATAATACCTGTCTTTGCGCATGAGTGGTTTTCCCCATATATGTGCAGATGTGCTGCAGGGCTGTGGGGACCTGAAACCCTGTAGCACATCTGCGCACAAGTTGAATCGGAAAGGGGACAGAGGGGAGTCTCAGACATCATTCTCAATTAAGTGAGAAATGCGAAAGTTCAGCTTTGCAGCAAAATAGATGTTTAAGAAAATAAATAAATGGAAAAAAAATCAGTTTTAAAGCGAGGAAGGGGAGAGGAGGCAGGGCATGAGGACATTGGGCTTAGGTTGAAGGTCAGCTTTAATGCCTGAACTGTGGGACAGTTTTTGAGCTCAGCATCATAGGGGCCCACAGCGTGCAGGCAGCTCTCCATTTTGGCTGCAATTAGCTCGTGGTAGGGGGCAGTGTGCAAGGCCAGGACAAGGGGTGAGTGGTGGTGATGTGGCTGCTCATGCCACTCCTCACTGAAAGGATTGACTGCAGTGTCACTCCTGTCAGAAGAAGCAGTAGCTGACTTCTGTTGGAGAGATCATACTGCTCTCTCCTCCCTCCAGCCTGCAGGGGGCAGAAGAGAGCCAGTGCTGAGACTGAGAACACACTTTATGTCTCAGTGCGGCACTGTTGAGGAGCGAGGTCAGACTACCCTTCTTCCCCTCCCTCCACGTCATGTGACATACTGTATCACATGACGAGAGATGAAGGAGAAGCTGCAAATTGCGAGTAGAAGGAGGAAGGGGGGAGACAACTCAGCCCCAGACCTCCCTTATCCTCTTCAGACCCCCTTAGCCTCCTCTCTCTTACCCTAGGTAGATATTTGTGTATTGCAGGAATGTGTGCAAAATTGTGTGTGATCCAGCAACACACAAAAACACACAGCCATTTGCAGGCATGCGGTGTTGCCATTTGTTCTTAAAGGCACAACCACTCATCTTGCTTTTGTGCTCATTCACCTGTGGCAAAACACATGGTAACAAAGTATGAGTTTTGGTGTGGCATGATTCCCCCGACCACACACATGAACAAGGAGATGTAGCTGCTCAGGGCTGTACACATGCCACGGTCTGATGCTTTGCTTTCTGAATACAGCATAAATTAACCTCCAGAAGATTTTACCCTCTTTATGACCAGGCCATTTGTTGCTATTCGGCACTGCAATACTTTAAATGGTAATTGCGTGGTCATGCAATGCTGTACTCATATTAAATTTGTATAATTTTTTTTCCCACAAACAGAGTTTTCTTTTGTTGGTATTTAATGACCACTGTGATTTTTTTTTTTTTTTATATATAAATGAAAAAGAATGTACATTTTGAAAAAAAAAACACAATATTTCTTATTTTCTGCCATAAAACATCCAATAAAAAAGAAATAAAAAATCAAATTTCTTCATAAATGTAGGCAAAAATGTATTCTGCTATATGACTTTGGTAAACAAAATCCCAATAAGTGCATTTTAATTGGTTTGCATGAAAGTTATAACATCTACAAACTATGGGATATACTATTATTTTTATTTATTTTTTGATCAGCAACTTATAGTGGGATTGTGATAGTATGGAGGGCAATCTGACACTGACTAACTGACACTGACATCATCAGCGACACTAATACAGTGATCACTGCTAATAATATACACTGTCACTGTACTAATCATACTGGATAGGAAGGGGTTAACATCTGGGGCAATCAAAGGGTAACTGTGTGACAGTAATGTGTAAAGTGTTTACTCTGTGGTGCTTTTACTAAGAGATGTGCTGGTTTTTTTATTCCCTGCTCTGCAGGGAAACAAAAAAACGACACATTGCTGCTGTCAGTTGATAGCTCTGGATTGTTTACCTACACAGAGCTCTCTCCTGTCACTCGCTCCGTTGATCAGCAGGTCCAGACCATAAATCATTGGCGGGGACCAGGTGATCGGCATGTGTTGGAGCAAGTGACAGCACAGCAGTGCTCCCCCTACCCGGAAATGCAAGATCACGTGTATACATATATTTGTGATTCTGCGTAGCCAGCTCGCACTGTTGCAATAAAACTGCAGTGCGCGTTCGGCAAGTGGTTAAATGAAATGGTACCATCCTGCAACTGCATGCAGTGCACACGGCTACAACGCAGTGGGGTGGGTCAGTGAGTTAAAACAGGCAACAAGGAGTTGAAATAACACCTTCTCACTTCATAGAGATATTTTTCCTTCCAGTGACACCACCAACGCAGGAACATATTTTTATTTTTTTCTTCCACTGTTAGCCCCTTATTTGGGCACTTTTTAACTCTTCCGTTTGCTGTGGTGTACCATGTCTATTGGTACTATTTCAGCACATTCCACAAACATTACATACGTTTTGCTCTGTGCACCGCAATTAGCCCCGCCCACTCCACCTGGGGGGGGATGCAATTTGCAGTCTTCGCCCTGGGTGTTAGATGACCTTGTCCCAGCACTGGTGGTGTGATTTGCATGTCAGCGCATCACAAAGTTCCCTTTTATTTATTTTTTTGTGTGAACTTTATTTGGAGTGAACAAAGTGACACTATACAACAGCACAGTGTGTCTGCATTTTATCGCAGCTCACTGCACCACACCTTCAGGCTGCATTGCAGTGTGAAAAAGATACATAGAAAACTGTTGACTTGTGTTCAACCAATGCAGTAAAATGCAGGTCACCGCTTTATGTGTTAACAGGGCCTTTGTGTCCTGGTTGTCATTGGTTAAAGTGAAGTTTTTTAAAATAACAAACATGTTATACTTACCTGCTCTGTACAATGGAATTACAGAGTAGCCCCAATCATCCTCTTCTTGGGTCCCCCGCCGGCGCTTCTGGCTTCTCCTCTTCCCCGGTGTGCACCATAGGAAGCTGCTTAATATGGTGGTACACCTGCGAGCTCAATCCCGAGCAGCCCTGCCTGTGTCTGTAGACACACACAGCGTGGCTCAGTCCCACCTCTGCACTCCTGTTTGCAAGATTTGACTGACAACAGTGGGAGCCAATGATTGCCACTGGTTCAGCAAAACCTGTGAGAGTGGGGAAAGCTGCTACAGACGGGCACAGCACTGGATCAAGTGAGGACTTGGGTAAGTATAAGTGGGGAGGAGGGGGTGATACTGTTACCTAAACATTTTTTTTTGTTGTTGCAGGGAATGCATTAAGGTAAGAAATGTTTAGCCTTTAGAACTACTTTAAATCTCTTCATATCAGTGTTGCTGGTAAAAGATGGTCCCTTTGCACTCTCAGCACTGATCCATGAATTGATCTATATTTCGGTACCTGGTCGCAGGAATGATGCCATTGTCGGCCTTTTCCAGGTGTCACAGAGGCAGACGGGAAAGTTTTCTGCTGTCCGCCGAGAGCTCCATCCACAAAGCCCTCCAGTCTCCGTCTTCCTTCTCATTACACGCTTGCAACACGCAATTTTGTGTCCTTTTTTTTTTATCTGTAAGAAACTTGCTCCTCAATAAAGTCTTCTGACAGGCCGGCTGGCGCTTTCAGCCCGGATAAGGAGAGGAAATAATTGCCACGCACTCATCCTGCCTTTGATGTTCTCATTTTATTTCTTGTGCTGTAGCCTTGAAGCTTTGCCGCTAAAAAGGGGAAGACTTTTTATGTTTCTATTCATTTTTCCACTACAATACGATAAAACGGAATGTAGAGGGGTGAAAAGCGCCTTTTCCCGCCAATACTCCGCAGCCCTTATTTAGTTTCTTTTCTCCTTTTATTTTGCTGCATGAAAAAAGGAATTCTGCTTTGGGATTTGCGAGTTTGTGGAAAGAGTGCCGGGCAGTGGCGGCATTGTGAGCTGGCAAAATACACACAAGTGGCTGCGCCGTGACGGGAGCAGCCTGTGATTTGTCGCCATTAATGGTGTTCCACGCAGGAAGGCGGTAGAGGGTTTGCTTGTTGTTTGGGTTTTTGTAGAGAAAACAGAGCTGGAGCGACACGCTAGAGAATAACAACATTACATGTCAAGACGGCTGCGGTGTGTAAAGCTTAAAGTAGATGTAAACCTGAACAGGATGACATTTATGTAGTTTGCTCTCTGCACTTTGCATTATTATTATTATAAAGGATTTATGTAGCGCCAACAGTTTGCGCAGCGCTTTACAATATAAGGGAGACAGTACAATTACAATACACTTCAGTACAGAAGGAATATGAGGGCCCGGCTCATGGAGCTTACAATCTAATGGAAGGGGGAGGTGATACAAAAAGTGATAGCTGTGGTGGATGATCTGGTGGAGGTGATTCAAGTATAGTTCTTAGGTGGAGGTGGGGTAGGCTTCCCCCGACTAAGTGAGTTTTCAAAGTTCGCCTAAAGGCAGACAGGGTGGGGGCTGGACATAATGTGGTAGGGAGATCCAGAGGATGGGAGAGGCTCTGGAGAAGTCCTGGAGGTGAGCATGGGAGGAGATGATGAGGGAGCTAGAGAGGAAGATGTCTTGGAAGGAGCGGAGTGGGCAATTTGGGCGATATCTGTGGATGAGGTTGGTGATGTAGCTAGGGGCGGTGTTGTGGATGGCTTTGTATGTTGTGGTTAGTATTTTGAATGTTATACGTTGGGTTAGTGGAAGCCAGTGGAGGGATTGGCAGAGAGGGGCAGCAGTCACTGATCGGTTGGTAAGGTGTATGAGTCTAGCAGCAGCATTCATAATAAACTGAAGGGGGGAATAACCTGTGTAACGGTAGGCCAGTGAGGAGGGAGTTTCAGTAATCAAGGTGGGATATAACCAAGGCGTGGATAAGTTGTTTTGTGGTGTCATTGATCAGAAAGGGGTGGATTTTGGAAATATTCTGGAGGTTGAGGCGGCAGGATTTAGCCAGTGATTGGATGTGGGTCCCAAAGGAGAGATCAGAGTGTAGGATTACGCCTAGCACCCTGGCATGAGGGGAAGGACCAATGGTTGTGCTGTCATTGTCATTTTTTTGTAGCACACAACCGAAGGAGCTGCAGAGCGAATTAGTCCTCTGAAACTAATTTGAAACAGGGACCCCAAATACTACTACTTTAACCACTCTGACACACCCCTGACAATAAATTAAATTGCACCAAATTAAAGTGGTTCTAAAGCCTCAAGGTTTATAGTAAAAAAATCTGTGTAAAAGAATCCCCCCTCCTTATACTTACCTGAGCTTGATCTCGATCCAGGGCTGTGCATGATAGCTGCGGCTCTCCTGGCTTTGTCCCTCCTCACTGGGCAGATCGATAGCAGCACGAGCCATTGGCTATCGCTACTGTCAGCAGTGGGACATGGGAGCGACCTGCACTAGTACCCCCATAGGAATCCGGTCCCTATGGGGGGCACCAGCAAGAGTGAGGGGCCAGGAGCACCAGTCGGGGACCCCAGAAGAGGAGGATCAGGGCCACTCTGTGCTTCATAGGGGTTTTTTTTTTTTTTTTTCCTTTATACCCACTTTAAGTGAAGCTTTGATTCTATTAACATCAGACAGCTTGAACAAGAATTATGCAACACAGTAAAAGAGCAAAAGAGAGCAACAACCCCTGACACAATACAAAGACCTTCTATGCTAAATATGTACAGTGGGGATCGAAAGTTTGGGCACCCCAGCTAAAAATTTGTATTAATGTGCATAAAAAAGCCAAGGAAAGATGGAAAAATCTCCAAAAGGCATCAAATTACAGATTAGACATTCTTATAATATGTCAACAAAAGTTAGATTTTATTTCCATCATTTACACTTTCAAAATAACAGAAACCAAAAATTGGCGTCTGCAAACGTTTGGGCACCCTGCAGAGTTAATATCTTGTACAGCCCCCTTTGGCAAGTATCACAGCTTGTAAACACTTTTTGTAGCCAGCCAAGAGTCTTTCAATTCTTGTTTGAGGTATCTTTGCCCATTCTTCCTTACAAAAGTCTTCAAGTTCTTTGAGATTTCTGGGCTGTCTGTCACGCACTGCTCTTTTAAGGTCTATCTATAGATTTTCAATTATGTTGAGGTCAGGAGATTGTGAAGGCCATGGCAAAACCTTCAGTTTACGCCTCTTGATGTAATCCCCCGTGGATTTTGAGGTGTGTTTAGGATCATTATCCATTTGTAGAAGCCATCCTCTCTTTAACTTCAGCTTTTTCACAGATGGCATCAAGTTACCATCCAAAATTTGCTGAAATTTTATTGAATCCATTTTTCCTTCTCCTCGTGAGATGTTCCCTGTGCCACTGGCTGCAACACAACCCCAAAGCATGATTGATCCAACCCCATGCTTAACAGTTGGACAGAGGTTATTTTCATTAAATTCTGTGCCCCTTCTTCTCCAAACGTACCTTTGCTCATTCCGGCCAAAAAGTTCAATTTTAACCTCATCGGTCCACAGAACTTGTTTCCAAAATGCATCAGGCTTGTCTATATGTTCATTTGCAAAGTTCAAACGATGATTTTTGTGGTGAGGACGTAGAAGAGGTTTTCTTCTGATGACTCTTCAATGAAGACCATATTTGTACAAGTATCTCTTTATAGTGGAATAGTGTACCACAACTCCAGTGTCTGCCAGATCTTTCTGGAGGGATCGTGCAGTCAAACGTGGGTTTTGAATAGTTTTTCTCACAATCCTGTGAGCTGTTCTGTCTGATATTTTTCTTGGTCTTCCAGATCTTGCTTTAACTTCCACTGTTCCTGATGACTGCCATTTCTTAATTACATTCCGAACAGAGGATATTGACATCTGAAAACGCTTTGCTATCTTCTTATAGCCTTCTCCAGCTTTGTGAGCGTCAACTATTTTCAGTTTCAGTTTTCTAGACAACTGCTTAGAAGAACCCATGGTGCTGATTGTTGGGGCAAGGTCAGATGAGTCTGGGCATTTAAAACCTTTGAGCTTGACATCACCTGGTCTTCCCAGACGATGATTGAGAACAATCCATGACACTGGCAGGTCTCAGCTAGGCAAAGGGGGCAGTGCATGCTATAAATTCTGCAGGGTGCCCAAACTTTTGCAGACGCCATTTTTTTGTTTTCTGTTATTTTGAAAGTGTAAATGATGGAAATAAAATCTAACTTTTGTTGACATATTATAAGAATGTCTAATCTGTAATTTGATGCCAAACTTTCGATCCCCACTGTAAGTGTACAAAAGGGCAGAAGATAACCGATTACACCAAATACTGAAATTAGCTTAAACTAAGAAGAGTGTGACCTGGGTGGTAATGTCTAGGTATATGGTAACCAAAGTGTAGCAGTTCCCTAAAAAAGAAAAAAAAAAAAAAAAAAAAGCTTGAAAACGCCCTGTGGGTGGGGCGAAATGCATTGACGCACTTCTGGTCTGCCGTCTTCTTGGCCTACGTCACTTCCGGTATTTGGAACGCACGCCGACTTTTGCGGTTAAAGCAGCCATTTTTGAGGTGGAAAGCTGGTCATCCTCTACAGTGATCCTTAAAGCATGAGATCCCTATATTTACAATTTGGAAACTTGTTCCTTTGAAGCCTTTGAGGCTATTAAACAAGGCCTGTTATTTTATTGTGAGTGTCCTTATTCTATTGATTTATATGGTATTGAGTGGCAGTATTACACTATGTAGCCTTTCTTTCCTTGCACATTATTGAGGATTCCATGGAGAAGTAGAGTGGAGTCGATTGCTGTATCTAAGCAGGGTGAAGGTGATTTGAGTTCCTCCTGAGGGGCTATAGGATCCCTTATATCCTATGAGGCTTATTACTCACCTCCATCTGGTGAGTGCGGTCAATATTATTTTTCACGTGGTGATTAGGTGGAAGCACATTTTGGAACATTGTTTTGAAAATCCTTTTGGGAAAATAAGGACTTATGTTTGAAATATTATATATATATTTTTGCACGGACATTTATTTATTTGTGATTAGTTTTATGTATTTAATTTTTGCGCTGTTTTTTGTGTTATTTATTATTGGTGGTTTTCACTGGTGCACAGCTGCATAATTGTATACTTTCTTTGATTGGCGCTGGGATTTTTTTAGTTTGTATTAACAGTCTATAACAGCAATGGGCAAACTACGGCCCGCGGGCCGTATACGGCCCGGCGGACCTTTTAATCCGGCCCGCGGAGCTAGGCTCCCGCTAGGCTCCTCTCACAGTCCGCCCTGAAGACCGGTGTAGCATGAAAATCTGTCTCCTATGAGGATCTGTCCCCCTCGACGTATCTGCGCATGTGCCGGAGATCGCCGATCGGCTGCTAATGCCTGAAACTGGCACGTGCGCAGATACGTCGAGGGGGACAGATCCTCATAGGAGACAGATTTTCATGCTACACCGGAACGGCGCGGCAACACGGCGAGAGGAACGCGCGGAGCAAAGGTAAGTGAATTGACACAGGGGGGACTTAATATGGGGGATGAATTAATATGGGGGATGAATTACTATAGGGGGGATGAATTACTATATGGGGGATGAATTACTATGGGGGATGAATTACTATGGGGGATGAATTACTATATGGGGGATGAATTACTATGGGGGATGAATTACTATATGGGGGATGAATTACTATATGGGGGATGAATTACTATGGGGGATGAATTACTATATGGGGGATGAATTACTATGGGGGATGAATTACTATATGGGGGATGAATTACTATGGGGGATTAATTACTATTGGGGATGAATTACTATAGGGGGGATGAATTACTATGGGGATGAATTACTATATGGGGGGTGAATTACTATGGGGGATGAATTACTATGTGGGGGATGAATTACTATGGGGGATGAATTACTATATGGGGGATGAATTACTATATGGGGGATGAATTACTATAGGGGGGATGAATTACTATATGGGGGATGAATTACTATGGGGGATGAATTACTATAGGGGGGATGAATTACTATAGGGGGGATGAATTACTATATGGGGGATGAATTACTATGGGGGATGAATTACTATGGGGGATGAATTACTATATGGGGGATGAATTACTATGGGGGATGAATTACTATATGGGGGATGAATTGCTATGGGGGATTAATTACTATGGGGGATGAATTACTATATGGGGGATGAATTACTATATGGGGGATTAATTACTATGCTTACTATGGGGGAATATTACTATACTTACTATGGATGACACATACACATCATTCATCTACTCTTGGTCCGGCCCCCGGGTCCAATATATGAACCCATTGCGGCCCTCAAGTCAAAAAGTTTGCCCACCCCTGGTCTATAACATGTCCTGTGTGGAGGTCCACACTTTTCCTTTATTTTCTTTCTTTCTTTTCTTTCTTTCCTCTTTCTTTCTTTCTTTCTCTCTCTCCACACCATTGGGCTACTAAAACATATCAAGGGCAGCAAACATAGAGTACAGATTAAATATAACTTTTAAAGGATAAGTTCATCTGTGGGAACAAGTTATATGCATCACCCGTTTTAGGGTGGAACATGGAACATGTTCCCAATGCTTCAGCTGGTGCCCAGTTCCCACCCCCTCCCTGTGATAGAAGTACGGGGAGAAGTTCCCTGTACTAGCTGTCATTTTTTAAAAACAGTGCACCCACACAGCCGCATCATTCACTCACAGTGTTCTGTGAATGAATGAACTACAAGTCCCGACAGGCCTAGCAGCGCCGTGGTAGTGCCTGCACAGAATGTACGAGCAACCAGATATATTAACAAGTCTGCAGGATCCCTGCATGGCACCAGCGATCTGCTGATCGCTGGTGCAATGTTTCACAGGGTCCTGCAATCAAAAATAATAAATTCAGATTTTTTACCTGCAAAATATTGAGCATTTATTATTTTTGTCAAAAGGTGATTTAATGCTTATTATTAGGAATTATGAATGCCAATATATATTTTAAAAAATAATTGAGGCCTCAGCACTTAAAGCAACAATAGCTTCAATAGTATAGCAGTTGTGTATCAAATATCAAAAAGTAGTAATGAAATTTGAAAATCCCCCCAGACACCAATTTCAAAAAGAAGGTTTGTATATGTGGAAAAACAGTGAATGTTCAATTATTGAGTAGCTCAACGAGAATAAATATAAATGTTTTAACTCCAGGTAGACCTTGATATTGCTGAAACTAAAAACATTACAACATAATTTCTGCCACAATCTCCTACTGGCCACACATATTTCCTGAATTTGATTTGTTAGATCAACAGAATTTACCAAAGGCTACTTAGCTTGAGGGTCAAGCGCATTAGACATGTATGGGACTAATAGATTAGGTAAGTGCTCACTGGCATTGGTCTAAGCAAAGTGTAAGAAAATTGTACAGTCTGATTGTGGTCAGTTTCAGATCCAAATTCACCAATGATTTTACTGATGACGTGTGAGGTCATCTGATTAGATGTAAAATTTCTATTTATGCCCACATAATTTGGCTGATTTAACAGATAAAATCAAAAGCCAACCGTAGATGGTGTGACTTTCTTTTCTGCAACCATGGGCTGCAGGAAAGAAAAATGCTAGATTCCCCAATCAACACAGTCAGTGTTAATGGGGGAATACCTCCTGTGGAGCTATTGTGTTCTCCCAGAGGGGGACTAGGGGGAGCCATCCCAGCCAGGAGAACACACAATGATTATTGCTAGTGGTTATAGCCACTGGTAATAATCACATGAAAATCACATGAAGAATCCAACAAGTTTGTACCCATGTTGATCAATCGATCAACTTGGGTACAATCAGCATGCCCATACATGGTTTGAATCCTTGATGAACTGGCCAATTTGTAAACTGTCTATGGCCAGCTTAAGCAACATATAAGCCAGCCATTCTTAACCATGGTTTCATGGTTGCTCCAGGGGTTCCTTGTCTGACTGACCTCCCATTTGATGGTATCTGTATAGTTCCAAGACCAATGCCACTTGGCAATGCCAGCAGAATTACACCAATTTATCTTTTCAGCTGTCTGTAAGGATTGCATTCTTCCTACAAACCAGCATGTAAGGTGTATTTTTTCCTTTTGCCACCATATGAATTGGTTCTGATAAAGGTTCCCTACGACCCCAAAAATATTTTAGGGGTTCCTCTGTGGTAAAAGGTTAGAGAAAGGCTGCTCTAAACAGTGTGGGCAGCTTTTATTGGCAGTTAAATTGCTGATGTTGCTATCCCATGAACCTGCGTGTCTATGGCAGCTTTGTCTCATGGGAACAATATGATTGTCCAGGGACATACTACTCAGCTGGGCTGGCCACAAATGGAAGAGTGTGAATGGGCATGCTAGAGAGGAGGATGTAGCACAGACTTCACAAGAATACTAGAAGGGTGGCGCTATAGAGGAAGGGGCAGCTCAGACTTCAGTATGGTTGTAGAGGAGGTGATGTCAGAGAGGATAGAGCTGCAGACTTCAGAGTAACTTTAGAGGGCCAGATCCAGAACAAAGGAGGAGGCATAGACTTCAGAGTAACTGTAGAGGGGCGGAGCCAGAATGGAAGCAGCATAGACTTCAGAGGAAATGTACAGAGGTGGAGATAGAAGGAAAACGGTGGCACAGACTTCAGTGTAGCAGGAAAGGACTGTGTGGCACAGATGTGCACAGTAACTACAGAGGGGCAGGACCTATGCAACATTGCTGTACAAGAAACAGGGAGCGTGGATCTGCACTTTTCCATGTCAAGGGGGCTTTTCCAAACAGTGGTCACCAACCTTCCCCAACTACCTGGCATGGATTGGCCATTGAGGAACATGCAAGTGATTTCAAATACAAATGCTTGTAAGTCACAGATGATGAATACATATCATAACATAACTGGGCATCAGAAATGTAAGTTTACTGGGGCAGCTGCTAATCCCTGAAATTCCAAAAATCAGAATGGTGTTACGTTCTTACAACCATGCTGTCGGAATCAAAAGATGGCCTGATGAGAATTACAAATATTGTGGCCAGTAAAAAGGTTCACGCACTTTATTGGTGTGGCTTCAGTATTAAGGGCAGAGGATTGTAGTGACCACCGACACTTGTAGCGGGCAGAGCAGACAGATGGACGTACCCTGAATGTGTCATGGAAGATGATTCCTATACAATGACAATCAATGGATGACACAGAATGCAGATAGTATGGCTAATTAATCCGAGACGTCTTCTGACAATCTCCGGGATGGCGGGCCGATGTGGCTAATTACCTTTTCAGCTGGCAAATTGTGTCTCTGAATAATGAGGAAAAACATTACCTGATGAATCCTTTTATTTTATGATCTTATCACCAAAGGCAGAGAAATTGCAGATAAGGAGCATGAATGCCATCTTAAATTACATCTCAGCAAAGCCGCATCCTCCTGACTTATTACTGTCGAGAACAAATCTTTCAATTTAACCCTTCCTGCCCTGGCTGCTCTCAGGGGGTTGGGGGGGAATGGAGAGATATTGCGCCATTCTGCCAGATGACGCTTTCCAGAGTCACATTTTATGGAGACAGAAACCCACAAATGGCACAGAACGTCTTTAGGCTTTTTGTGTATTTCAAATAACATTTAGTTTTTTGTGCATTTAATAAGCAACTGAACAGAACAATTCAACACAAATCACAGTACCCCTCATTCAGCAGGTTTACAGAGTATTCGCGACCCTAGCGCCTGTAATCCTGGGCAGCCAACAGATTTGCACAGGTCTGCAACAGATTTACATACATACCAACTGTCCCGGAAACCCCAGGACAGTCTAGTATTTTGACCTTCTGTCCCGCTGATACTGTGTCCTGGGCCATGTCCAAGGATCACCGCATTAAATTTATTTGAATTACTGCACATACACAGTAACTCAAACAGGCATTAACTGCAGGGGTTGTGAGTGGGTGGTCCCTGCATATTTGGAGGCAAGGTCTGGTTGTAACCAGCCAGTAAAGTGGGCATGATGGGCAGTCCCTGAATACAAAGTGTGACAATTTAATTCCTGTAACGGACTTTAAAAAAAAGTTAGCTTACCTATACACTAGCGATTGTCATCTCCAAAGTAGTCCCTTTGTGAAGCAACACACTTTTCTTGGGCACTGTACCACTGCTGGAAACATTCCTGGAATGTATTTTTTAGAATGCTGTGCAGTTCCTTTGTCGTGGCGTGTCTAGAATGTCATCAAGTCTGTGTCCTTTTATTTTTGGGAAACAGCCAAAGTTTCAGAGTGCCAAGTCAGGGGCATAAAGTGGTTGGTCAAGTTTTGGAATGGATTTTTTTGGGCCAAGAACTCACCAACACTTAACACATCATGTGCAGGAGCATTGCCATGATGGAGAATCCACTTGTCAGGCCAGAGTTCTGGTCTTTTCCTCCGAAGAGGTTCCCATTCGCACTCTATCCACATTTGCGTTTTTGACTGCCCATTTCTTGCATCATCTTGGACAGTTTCCCGCCCCTCCTTAAACCACCTACCTCATTCAAAAAGATTTGATATCTTGACGGAATGGTTGCCATGAGCTTGTCGTAACAGAGCTAAAGGTTCCCTTGTACTTTTGCCAATTTTCATGCAAAATTTGGTGTTAATCTGTCAAGTACCTGGTGTGAGAGGCCAATGGAGAGAGGACTTCCCTTGCGGCTAAGTTCCAGACTCCCCTGAGAATGGGACAGCAGGAGTCAGGCCCAAAGTGGCACAGGTCGCCTGTAGGAGTACTTGTTTGTGGTCTACCCAGGAGCACAACAGGTGGCGCCTGTGCGAGGTATGCCAGCCCTTCTAGGGAACGGGATTACTGGATAGCCGGTTCAAAGCCAAGGTCAGGTACTAGGTGGGAATCAGAGCAGACGTAGTCAGATGGGATAGCCGAGGTCAAACACAGAGGAGCAAAGAGGGAATATCCATTAGCCAAGTCAAGGTCAGATCAGGGGTTAAGCAGAGCAGACAGGTCCAAGAGCAAGCCAAGTCGGTATCAGGAAATCACAGATCACAATACCACAGGAAACAGGAACAAGGTACTGGGAAGCCAAAGATCAACCAGCACCTGAGAGTAGGGCAGGGCTTCCTTATAAAGACCGTTTGGAGCCAAATTTGAGCTGAAATGAACTTCTGCGGCCATGCAAGGTACTGGCAGGGGTGCCAGGTCTCCTAACACCTCTGCCGAGGACAGAGCCCTGACATAATCTGCTGCGCCAGATTTCTGTCACTCTGATTTCCAACCCAGGCAAATGCAAGTTCGAACATGTTGTCAATACACGCTCGAGCGCAAATACCTGTGTGACTCACCACCAAAGTGCTACACCGTGGGCTTTCCGAGAATTAAATTGTCACATCTCATCTCCTATTTAGAGGTGGGGTCTGGGTAACCAGCCTGTAAAAGGGCTGTGGCTTGGACATGCCCTCCAAAAAAGTGAGTGGACAAAATGTGGATCATCAGTGGGGTTAACAGTGTCTTGGGATCTGGGACCATAATGTTGGTAAGTATGGATGTATCACTGATAATAGGACTGATTTTCACTCTAAATGGGCACATAATTAAGAGGAGGTTGTATCAGGTTCAATTCTGGTGCAGTGTTACTTTAGTGCAGACAGTGAAGGACTTTAGACTCTGTAACCATGTAATAAATCTGTCACATCTGTCTTACTACTCCTGTGTAATATTGCTTTGCTGTATGAAAGAATTAATAAAGGTCTTCCTGTGTATAATAAACTACTGTCATTTTTATTGAATAAAACTCAATTTAAAGTGATACTAAAGGGTTAATTTTTTTTTCAAAATAACAAACATGTCATACTTACCTGCTCTGTGCAAGGGTTTGTACAGAGCAGACCCAATCCTCTTCTTCTCAAGTCCCCCGCTGGTGCTCTGGGCTCCTCCCCATTGCTGAGTGCCCCCATAGCAAGCCGCTTGCTATGAGGGCACTCGTGCGTACTCGCTCCCAAGCCCCATTCTGTATGTCCATAAGGCACAACAGCTGCTCCCGTGCACATTGCTAGATTGGGATCGGGCTTAGGTAAGTATAAAGTGGGCTTCAGGGGGAGCAGCATACTTAAGGTTTTCTACCTTTATGCATAGAAGGCATGAAAGTAAAAAAAAAAAAAAAAAACCTTCAGACTTTACAACCACTTCAAACCTTTTTTCCATCTTTTTTGGTGCTGTTGATCTCTTGCAGCCTCTTTGAAACCACTTTCTGTCTGCATGCAATCCAGCAATGGTTGAATGGTGTTTTGCAGGGCTGTTTTTCTGGTGGTGACAACAGTGGACCATGCCTGTGTAACGTGTGCTGAAATGGTCACCTGTGATCTCTTTCGGAATCCCATGTGACAAGGTAACAATGCAGGATCACAGATGGGAGACAGAGACAGAATAAAATCAGAGCCACTTGAGGCAGAACAGCTGGCGGATTTAAAGCCCAACTCCCCCCCAAAAATGTTTTTCCACACAGTGGGGCTGTGCCCACACTGCACGGGTTAACTGCAGTGGCTCTGATTTTAGAAACTGTGCCTAAAATTAGAGCCACTTTAGGCTGATCACCTGGCAGCTTTAAAGCCCAACTTTCATGGGTCAAATGCTCCTTTTCACTAGGGGTGACCAGAAAGCTTATACTCACCCAATCCTCTGATCCAGCAGCAAACAGCGCTCCCCTATGATTCAGTGGTGGAACGTTCATGATGTCCTCACGTCCATAGCAGGTCTATTGGCTTGATGAAGTCAGGAACCGTCCACCACGCAAGGCTGTTAGACCGCATGGGGGGTTAGTTGCCACATAGACAAGTGTTGTGCAGTAAAGATCAGAGGAATAGGTAAGTTTATCTCCCTTCTCCAATCCCCTAGACAAAAATTAGTGGTCAACCCTTGTAGTGCACTGCAAGGGAAAAAATTTTTTTGCCATAGTTGGGCTTTAAGATTTACTGCAACTGAAGAGGGAAGAAAGCAACAGGAATGACAGACTTTGTGGAGGGAACACAGATTAGGAGGGGATAAAAGAAAAGCAGGAGATGTGACATTACAAGCTTTGCTGCCAGAGAGACACAAAAGAGTTATATTTACAAGTATAGCATCATACTGTATATTATCTCCTTGATATTCTCTCCTTTTTCCCTTGCAGCCTATGAACTTCAGCACTGTAAAGCCTCTGTCAGTCTTCCTTGCTATCTGAGCCAAGACATACAATCAAGGCTGGAAATATACATATTTTAATTGAAGAAAGTGATACATAGTTTTTGAGACCAAGGAAAGGGGGAGAATTTCCAATAAGGAAGTGACTGCTCTGGGCTTCAACAAAATGGTGGCCTCTAGCAAAAAGAAAGAGGAGTCATTGGCTCCCTATGCTGTCGGTGACGAGGGAGCAGGAGGATAGAATAGAGTCCCGCTGTCTGTCTCAATAGACACAGACTGTGAGGCTCGGGATTGAGCTTGCACAAGTATTCCTATAGAAACTGGCTTTCTATGGGGGTACTCAGCAGCAAGGAGGAGCCAGGAGCGCCGGTGGGAGACCCGAGAAGAGGAGGTGTGGAGCCAATCTGTGCAATTACATTGCAAAGAGCAGGTAAGTATAAACTTGTTTGTTATTTAAAAACAAACATATAAAAACACTTAAGGTTCCACTTTAAGAAACTGTATTTTGCTTTCAGCCTCCTCCAGATCCCCAAAACTTTTTTTTTTGCTGCTGTGATCTGACATCCTGTTAGAGGGTGCCTACATTTGTTCTCCATGGTCCCACTGTATGTAGGAACGTAGCCATCCTCTCTTACTTTCTCCCGAGATGGACTACAGGATTTATAGCGTGCATAGAGCAGTGTACATGACTGCAACAAAAGTGCATTGCTCGTTCTGGAC